>NC_064921.1:785734277-786037849 GCF_023897955.1 Schistocerca gregaria | reverse complement strand
GTTCACGTCAAATATCTCTAAAATTCTGCCTCTGGTTCAATCTGTGTTACCGTTCGAAATCAGTTCTGAATCTAATTCTCCACCTCAGGTATTTCTGTCTCAAGGTGAGAACACACTGTTTTCTTCTTAACATGTTTATTTCTAAAAGCTATCTTCTCTTTATGTATAATTCTACTGGGGGGACATTTTAGTTTGGTGTTCCTGTCATTACCCATCACATCTGTGCGGTACCTTCCGCCACGTATCGCAGACCATGAATATAGAGACGGCAAAATAAAATTTGCCTGAAATATGCTGTTTTTATTAACAGCGTAATATAAAAAACGAAAAGGGCATAGATAAAACCATGGTTCAATGCAGCTTTCTCCGCTAGTCCGTCCGTTGCAACCCTGTTTGCGTAACTGCTGTAACATACATGCTCCTTACTGTAGTGAAGACGTGGTCTGTCACAACAAACAGCAGCTCTAAATTTCATATGCTCTCTACTTCGTCCGTCGTCACTTATTTAAGAAATAGCAAAACTCATATCTTACTTGTAGTGCCATATTTCCTAAAGTTATTCCCTTAGAATCACGTGATTTCACTACAAACTACTTCCCCAGGTTTACTTTCTGTTCGTCTTATAAACTCTTTTCAAGTTACTGTCCACCCTATTCAAATGTGGAGGGGCTTTGCCATTTCTGATAGAATTACAGAGCCTGTGGAAAACCTTAGGTATTTTCTTTCGTCTCCCTGAATTTTCATGCTCTTTCAAAATTTTCTATTTTTTCTTTCACTGATTTCTCAATATATAGATCGAATAATAAAATAAAGGGCTGCAATCCTGTCTCACTCCATTCTCAACTTCTGCTTCCCTTTCACATGCTTCGACTCTTAAAAATGCAACATGGTTTCAATAGAAGTTCCCAGCATACTATCCGCGCTCTCTTCAGACTTTCAAAACGTCTATTCCAATCAACGCTCTAAAGAACTTTCTCTAATTTTAAAACTGAATGAAAAACTGTCTTGCAATGGTAACCAGTTAACGTTCATGGGTCCACTGCTCCGTTCACCGCCACCGCCTGCCATCCTGATGTAATATGGTCTGAAGATGGTCACATTTTGACCAAACCCGTTTACCATAGGAAATATATACTTTATTGCAGTCAAGACGGTTACTAATCCAATTTTAAAACATGTTAATGAGACCGCTGATATCTTCCTCGCCAAATGTTCTCAAAAGTAACTTTCTCCGAACCTCATATTAAATAATTATGTAAGTTCTTAAACTTCCAGAGCCAGTTTGTCATTTTGACTAAAATTATTTTCAGTATTACGCCGCGTCATTGTAAAGCTCTAAAGCAGTTAAACTGCCGACGTTTCGACCGACTTGCTGCTGTCCTCTTCAGGGCAAATAATTGCTGATGAATGTCTTCCCCTACATATTGTCGATTTAGGTTACTGGAAGCCACCGACGTAACATTTCTGGGATATCATTGGACATTTCGAAGAGAGGGTGCTATGGAGAGTGATGGCTGTACGGTAGACTATTTCCTGCGCTACTCTCGTGGCTGACTGGAAGGCAACTATAGCAGGCGATTAGTAGGAAATACCGCACCGGTAGGTTATAGTCTGTGCTACTCTAGTAAGTGATTAGCAGGCAGTTCTCTGAAAATTATTTGAAACAGTTCATGAGCCCTCGTGAATAGTAAACGGTTGTGAAAACACACTTGACCTCTCAGTAACAAATAATACTGAGCTAATAACGAGTATCAAAAAGGCTACAGCGAGTAGTGAACAAAGGGTGGTTGTAGGGATACTGAATGTCGTAATTCTCAAATCCTGCAAAAATAAACGAAACGTTCACCTATTCAAAAATGCAGATAACAATTCACTTGACGACTTCCTGAGAGACAATCTCCACCCTTCCCAAGTTAACAATGTAAGTGTACATCAGATGTGACTTCAGTTCAGAGAACTACTGTTTTCAGCATTTGAGAGATTTATATCAAATAAATTAACAAACGACGGACCTGATTCCGCTTGATAAATAAAACGGTTAAAACACACGCAGAAACAACGAAAAAGCATGCCAAATTCAAACGACACCAAAATCTCCAAGATTGGCGATCGTTTACGGAAGCTCGCAACTTAGCGCGGACTTTAATGCGAGATGCTTATAATAGTTTCCACAACGAAACTTTGTCTCTAAACTTAAGTATGGGAGCGGCAAGACACAATCAATGCCTTCTCTGAGTGATAGCGGTAGATACGCAATGGAGGACAGTGCTGTCAAAGCAGAGTTAGTAAATACAGCATTCCAAAATTCCTTCACCAAAGAAGATGAAGTAAATATTCCAGAATTCAAATCAAGAACAGCTGCCAATATGAGTAACTCAGAAGTAGATATCCTCGGAATTAGTGAAGCAATTTAAATCACTCAACAAGAGGAAGTATTCCGGTCCATATCGTATACTAAATAGGTTCCATTCAGAGTATACTGATGCAATAGTTTTATACTTGACAATCATATGCAGACGCTCGCTGGGCAAAAGATCCGTACCAAATAGTGGATAGTTGCACAGGTCACACCAATGTTGAAGAAAGGTAGTACGAATAATCCACTAAATTACAGGCCCATACCATTAACGTCGATATGCACTAGGATTTTGGAACATATGTTGTTTTCGAACATTATGAATAACCTCAGAGAGAACGGTCTATCGGCACAAGTCAACACTGATTTAGAAAACATCGCTGTTGTGAAACACAACTCTCTCTTTACACACACGAAGTGTTGAGTACTACTGACAAGGGATTTCAGATTGATTCTGTATTTCTAGTTTTCCAGAAGGCTTTTGACGCCGTACCACACAAGCAACTTGTAGCGAAACTACGTGCTTAGTTATGTGACTGGATTCACGATTTCCTGTCAGAGTGGTAGCAGCTCTGTTTCACGGATAGTCATGGAGTACAACAGAAGTGTCTTCTGGCGTTTCCCAAGGTAGTGTTATAGGCCATTTGTGTTCCTTGTTTATATAAAACGATTTGGGAGACAATCTGAGCAGCAGTCGTGGGGTGTTTGCAGATGATGCTGTCGTTTATCGACTAGTAAAGTCGTCAGAAGATCAAAACAAATCGCAAATCGAGTTAGAAAAATATGTGTATGATGCAAGAATTGGCAATTGATCCTTACTAACAAAAAGTGTGTTGTAGTCCACATGAGTGCTAAAAGGGATCCGTTGAACTTCAGTTATACTATAAACCAGTCAAATCCAAAGGCTGTAAATTCCAGTAATACCGGGGAGTTACAAAATGGTTCAAGTGGCTCTGAGCACTATGGGACTAAACTGTTAAGGTCATCAGGCCCCAAGAACGTAGAACTAACCTAAGGACATCACACACATCCATGCCCGAGGCAGGATTCGAACCTGCGACCGTAGCGGTTGTGCGGTTCCAGACTGTAGCGCCTATAACCGCTCGGTCACGCCGGCCGGCAGGAATTACAAGTACGAATAACTTAAACTGGAAGGAACTCAAAGAAAATGCTGTGGGGAAGTGTAACCAAAACTGCGTTTTAATGGAAGGACTCCTATACTGCTGCCTGGTGTGGGATCCTTACTAGATAAGATTGACGGAGTACTTCGAGAAAGTTTAAAAAAGGGCAGAACATTTTGTGTTGTTGTCTTTGTGTACATTAATAGAATGGCCACAACTCTGTGGGTGTTTAGCTGCAACCACCCTGTTGTTGTGTCCCAGTCGCACATAACATTCATGCTCCGACCCTCGAGCCGTAATGGGTGGGCAGTGTAGACTTCGCCGCATTCACACCGACGCATTCAGTGTATTGAGCATACCCGGGATCCTTAGGGGGCATCAACAGATCTCTGATTCCTGCGCGCTAGAACTTTGCCTACACGATTACTGATGCCTCCTAGATAAGGCAAGCCAGCCAGCGGAAGGGTTTCTCCTCAACCTTTCTCTGTTTTGTCTTCGATGCACCTCATAAATCGTGTGTCCCTGCAATTGTATTCATTCGCACGGAATGTTGCGTTGAGCTCATTCTGTCCATGTTCTACATTGCTGGCGTCACTAATCCGGTGAGCAAGGGCTATCAGCGTAAGTAGCACACCGTTCTTTTGTGCTGGATGGTTGTGCGAATCTGTGTGCAGGTACATGTTGGGGTCCGGTGGTTTCCTGTAGACTTTATGTCCCAGTTTGCCGGTGGATGTTCGGTACACCTTCACAACCAGGAAAGTAATCGCCCCGTTGTTTTCGTTTCTATCTTTAGTTGTGTGTCCTTGTGTAATCTGTTGAGTTGATCGTGAAATCTGTGTAATTCTTCTTCCCGTGCGACCACGTGACGAACTTGTAGTCCATGTACCTCAACCAGCACCGGCGGCTCAGTCGCATGGAACTTAGAGCTATCTGTTCAAAGGCTTCCATGAATGTGTTTGTTGCTACAGACGAAAGGGGCGAGCCCATTGCCATTCCGTCTGCTGCCATAAAAATTTCCCTCCCTTCCAAAATACGTTGAAGACAAGCATAATTGCATCAAGTCATAAATGTCCGGCGGTATTTGCTCCTGTAGATGTTGATGGTTTCACGTACTGTGACGTACGTAAACAAAGATGTTATCGGCAAAGGTAAACATAACATCCGTAGTTAGTATTAGCTGTTACGATATATGCTGCATGAGATGTGTGGATTCCTTCGCATAAGACTCCGTGTGGCAAACCACAGTGCTGTGTACCCTCAAAGATAGATCGTAAGGTCAGTACAGCCTAACGTATTTCCGTATTTCTGAGAAATCCAGACATCTTCCTCATCGACCTTTCCCAAAAATCTTCCCATTTTACTGTAAGTAATACATTTTCATATTTTGTACCCCTGACTTACTTTACACGGCTCGGTAATATTCGCTCCTGTCTGTACGTGCTTTCTTTGGAATTTGGATTATTACATTCTTCCAAAAATATGAGAATCATTTTCCTGACTCAAACTACTTAGGAAAATTACTGCACGTTCTCCCGAGGACTTAAACAATTCAGTGTGAATCTCGCGCACAACAGGTGACTTGTATCGACTCAGGTGTTTCTGTCGAATTTTTCTCGCATTATTACATCCACCATCTCTTCTCTACGTATTAGGTCTTCCCTTTCTGTCACATATGCGATAGCTGCAGATATGCCGCTTACTTGTCGAGCAAATGATCTGCTTTCCGCTGCATGCACGTAATCAAATACACTGAACCGTGACTTATCATCAAAGAATATTCTTAAGAATTCATTTTATTTACTACCGATTCATCAAGAACATTAACACATTTAATCACACTATATAAGCATGGAAGTCGTTGCCAGGGAGTAACTGATGAAATCATAACCAAATTCCTTTTAACAAATGGGAATTTTATAAAATTATAATAAGAAAGCACGCTCTAAATATCAAAGTTACAATTTATTAAGAGGCAAAAAGAAACAAGTTTTGACTGTAAGAGCTTTCGGACAGAGAACCTTGCGCTTCCTTTTGACACGGCCGTAGTTACGACCGCTCACAACAGCCTCTGGAAGACTATACTGGTGCAAATCTGCAACACACCAGATAACTTTAAACTAAGAGTTTTAACAATTTACAATAAAAGCCCATGAAATACAATCTTATATAAAATTCTACAAGGTTGGCCAAACAATAGTTAAAATGCTCTTCAGTACACAGATACCGCCTCTCAAGATCATAGGCAATAATATCAAAGTTTCCAAAGATCCAAACATATTTCAGGTATTAGTCCGTTACACTCCAAGCAATAAATTCGTTAACATACCAAATCCGACAAACATGACAGAGGCAGCTACTAACGTACGGTAGGTTGATAGGGAGATTACCGAACAACCCAAACCGCAGGTGGCTCTAGCCCGCCCCTACTCCACAAGGGAAAAACGTACCATCCAGTTTATAAACAACAACCTTCCCGTGGGTGGGCAAACGGAGAAGAATGGTGGGACGACCCCAAAGCAAACGGCTGGTGACCTAACCAAGAAAACAAGCAGAATTTAACAAATCAAACAACATATCACCAATCACTTAACTTCTAATAAACTGCGATTTCTCGAGAAGACTTGGCGAGGCACCACGAAATCGCTCTCCCGAACCGTACGCTTCCAGCTGCTTCAACTGATGCAGGAAGGCGCGCCGATCTCCCGTCTCACGGCGTCGCAGCTCGCACCGGCCAGACTGATGTCGTGGGGTGACTCCTGTTGTTCTCATGTCGACCGCGAAGTCACTACCCCTCGCTATACGCCGCGGCCCACTGGACTCATGTGGCGATCTGACAGGGGCCGACGCTCAAGACGGACCAGTAATCTTGTGTCTCAGTGCGCGACTCACCAACCGATGAATCCAACCGCCAATGACCATTGCCTGAGCAAACTCGATCATACTGGCGGCCTAACGCGCAGACTCAGATGCAGGAACTAAGCCCCGACCGGGCGAACACTCGCTGAGTTCTCTTACTGGCGGAGTTGAAAAACTCTCATTTTTCTGGCTTTAAAGGTTGATCTGAACGACAGACATACTAGCACTCCGAACGACAGACAGACACTAACTGCCTAAAAAATGCGGACGAGGGACAGATTAGCAAGCTGGGAGGATAGACTGGCCCAGACTGATCCACTGGCGAGCTCATAGCGCCCCTTAAATGCACGTGAACTGGCAACCTTTCTCCTTTCCCACCAGAGGGAGTCACCAAACCTGCGACTGCCACAGCGGCTCCACCGCCAGAAACGAAGGCCGACTGCTCCACACTACGCGCTGCGGCACGCTCTTCGAAACAGCAATTTTTTTACCACGGCTCAGTTACATTCACTTTAGCTGGTTTTTCGTATTATTGTCTCGAATAAATTAACGGAGAATTGAAACGAAATTGTTCTCTAATATTTCAGAGTTTGACCTACACATTCGTAAGTACTCCTTTGTTTGTGAAGCAAAGGGTAATTCCCACCAATTTCTCCCTCCTAGGTTTCCCACTGTTCCTCTACAAACCAGCCTGGTATTTTGACAAACAGTTCCTGCCTCCATAATGAGTCATTTAGAAGAAGAGCCTGTTATATATAGAGAATGAAGAGTGTACAAACGAAGACAGTGTCCATGATGTGATCATAAATGTTCTTCCTTTTTGCAGTCCTGGTCAATATTTCTGTCTCCGTTCAGGATTCCCTTTTTTGCTTAGCACTGCCTGCCACAGAAACAATTTTGCGCAACTCACAGCGTTGATCAAACTATTTCATATGAAGTTAGATTTGCTTCGATCTTACTGTCTTAAATATTATAATTGGTATTTTTAATAAATTTAATTTTATAAGGTATGAAATTCATTTTTGATTTATTATTACTTCTGTTTCTTGGGCTTTGGCTTGTTTTGCTTCTGAAGTACCGTACATTAATGTACATTTTGTATTTCACAGTGACGACGTAGGATATGAATAACATCGAACGGCTGCAGTGAGGTAATGCTGCATGTTGAGTAAAATTTTACTCCTCTGTTCGTCACCAAGGCCCAGAAAGCAGTAGGAACAGCCGCGTAATTAGATACCGTGGACATTTACTTTCGGAGGCTTTTGATACAGTTCCGCACTACCACCTAATGAACAACATCGGAGTAAGGAATACCACACCAACTAAGTGACTCAATTGATGCTTTTCTAGGAAACAGAACACAGGTGTGTGTCATTCTGAATGAAGACTATTCTTCCGGCATAAATGCAGCTTCGTGTAAGGGAGCGTTACAATATAGTACCACCACTTTTCACAATATATACAAGTTAAGCAGTAGACAGGATCGGAAGTTCCATGAGGCTTTTGGCCGAAGATGCTGTGGTACGTAGAGAAGTCGCGACGCCAGAGAACTTCAGCGAAATGCAGGAAGACCTGCCACACGCTTCGTGAAGAGAGTGGTAGTTGGACCTCAACATAAACAAACGTAACGTACTGAATATAAATAGGCAGGCACACCCTTCTATATACGACTGCATAATTGCAGGTGCAGGACGAGTATGCGTTCGGAGCGATTTGAAGTGGTGCGGCGGCATAAATTTAACCACGAGTAAGTCAGATGCCAGACTGAGTTTCATTGGATGAATACTCGGAAAATGTAGTCCATCAACAAAGACAGTATCTTACAAAAAATTCGTTTGACCATTACTTGAATATTGCTCGACGGTATGGGATCCGTACCAGAACTATAGATAGAGGAAATGGAGAAGATCAAAATAACAGCAGCACATTTCGCTACAGGTTCATTCAAAAAGTGCCACAGCTTCACAGAGATGTTGAACCATCTCCAGTGACAGACGCTGCAGAGGCATTCTGCATCACGGTACGATCTGTATGATCTACTGTTAAAGTTGCAAGAGCGTACTTTCCTAGAAGAGTCAACCAATATATCGCTTCCTACCACGTATACCTCACGAAAAGGCTATTAAGATAAAACTAGAGAGTTTCTAACCTCCCCTTTCCCAATAGACCTACTGGATTGCAATATAACTGACAGTGATTTCATATGCGTAAAGGAATTTTACAGTTAGTAAGGCTATCGTTACCGGTTAGTTGGAGGAAAGTGTACAAGAGACACTTCTGTAGGAAGAATCTATTCTAAAATTAAGGCAAATACTAACGATAATTTTGAAAAGGGTGAAATATAGCGCAATCGCTCACGAACCACACAGGGGCAAATAGGGTATCACGTAATATTTACACAAAAAATACTCATAACCCAAATAAACCTTTATTAATTGAAAAGAAGGGATAAATAAACGGTCGCCATCCCGCAAGGGAAATGAACCTCCACAATCTTGAGAAAGGTAACGGCAAATAATTTTATGCTAATGATCAGTGGTGTGGCCTCAGAAGGTTGTCGCGCTTTTCCACAGGACAACAGTTCACGAGAAAGCACTGAGTTTGCAGTTACTCATTCCGAATCATTAAATTTTGGACATAACCTTAATTGAAATTACTGGTTAAATTAATGACTAGCTTAACTTAAATTTCATACACAAAAAATAACTTTCAATACCCTCAGTATAACGTAAAGCAAAATTTAGAAAAAGGCAAGCAATTTATTTTTGATTATTGAGAGACTGAAATGAATTTACTTTAAGTAAATGAGCAATGGGTTTTACTTAAAAAAAATACATAACAAGCCAGTCGCTAAGCTACATACAGAGTAAATGAAATTGTGCACTCTTAATTTGTGGTGTATCTTTAGTTATTAGTTTCACCAGTGATATTTTACTTTAAGTAGCCTCGGTTACGCAAAACAAGAATGAATAGTTAGCGTGCGAGGTTCCGGGGTGGAGAAGAGTTTGTACCTCTGTAATTCTGACGAATTGTGCATGAGGACGAGACATGCACTCGACCCCCTCCTTACCTACCACTTAATTAATTGTGCGCACAATGGTAACGAAAGGAAATGATTGTGAATCCTGGTAGTTGGTAAAATAAATAGTGCACACTAACAATAATTTAATAAAAATCGTATCTACTCAGAGAAGAAAAAAGAAAACTTTATCATAATAAACGAGAGGAAATGGGATTCAACTTATATCTAAGAAATGATATGTGGATTAAATATTACTTAACATAAAGCACATTACTATCGTCACAAACAGTAGGTTAAAGGATAGGGTATACTGAACTATTTTGAGAATAACAGTTGGCTCGAGAACTCTCTGTGATGCAATAGATGGACAATAATGACTGGAGGTCCTAATGAATCAAATATTACTCTCCAACTATACTCCAGTATCGCGGTTAGTGGTGAAAGCTCCAATGGGATCACATGGAGACACAAGCAAGGGGGACTTGCAACAAAGCGAGCGCGAGTGCTGCTGTGGGATACAATATAAAGTGATAGATCCCACAATGCCGAATCCGCAAAACACTGTACCAGACATGAAATTTGCACTACATCGTGTGTAGGCAGCTTTCTGATGATGTAGGCGCCGACTTCTGCTATGCTGAAACTCTGTTTCAACCCCTGGCCTCGAAAGCTGTCCAAGAATTCTAAGTTCTGTCTAAGAAATGCGACTAAGTCGCAAGACCGTATGACTCTGACGAAGATCAGATCCCGAAAGCCCTGCGCCCGTGCAACACAAGAGTGAAGCCAACATTGCTCAACTCCCTACTATCCTCGAAATCCTCGAATCAGCATTCAGTGCTGATTCCAAAATTCCTCCACACTATCTCAGAACATCATTCGCGCCAATTGC
The DNA here is from genome assembly GCF_023897955.1 of Schistocerca gregaria. NCBI lineage: Eukaryota > Metazoa > Arthropoda > Insecta > Orthoptera > Acrididae > Schistocerca > Schistocerca gregaria. Next base: position 786,027,605 of record NC_064921.1, on the reverse strand, counting down.
GACCGTTCCCTCCAATTTCGATCATGGATTTTGGAAGTCAACTGGCCTCAGTTTAAGTTGACCAAGCATGTCTCCGCTATTGAGCTGAGGGCACTGAACTTGCCGTTTGACCAGCTACGAAAATAACATGCCTAGACACCACCGACCATCTGGCGCTAGACAGTGGCGCCAAGCAGGGCATGGTCCACAAGTGTTGTCAGAATCATGAGGACAAAGCAGTCAGTCGGTGCCAGCAGTCTTCATTCCACACTCGACGGAATGGTAAACACATAAGCTACGGTGACACTCAGACGTCTCACAGGTCGTTTCGCCGTGCATACAATAGGCGAAACTCGACTGACGTCTGTCGTTCCGCCAGGCGCTTAACTATACTGATGTGTGACCATCTCAGTATTCACAGAAGTGCAGTCCCGTACCGGAAACGCAGTGTGACGCGACCTCTGTCGTTTGCCTCTTACAGGCCACCCAGGGAAGTAACCCAGCATACATAGTAAAGTATTTTGATCTTTCAGTACAAATTCTCTCCTTAAAATAACGTTATTTGGCCTGTTACCATCGTGCAATGACATACAACATTAATAAAATTGATGAAAATGAGAGGTGATATGCAAAAGGGGTATGAAACCTCTCATTTTCCCCCAGTCACTTCAGATTATTTTTGATAGTGGTTGACTCACTCTTCAGATGTAGTGTGTCAATCACCCAAAGATGCTCTGTCCAAACAGTTTCCAAAATTTCACAACAAACTGCCAGATGAAATTGGAAATTGATGGTAAAATGAAAGGTAGAATTTTTCTTATGACTCTGCCAACATCTTACTCACATTGACGAATAAGTCACAACCAACACAGATTCTCCCTCAGGAAACCCACTGTCATTCATGGTCATACTTGCACAGTGATACAAACGTTGAACACATGCCAGAAGGCGAAGTTCGAAGCTGCAATAAAATGTTGATCTATTCTACATCTACATCCATACTCCGCAAGCCACCTGACGGTGTGTGGGAGAGGGTACCCTGAGTACCTCTATCGGTTCTCCCTTCTATTCCAGTCTCGTATTGTACGTGGAAAGAAGGATTGTCGGTATGCTTCTGTGTGGGCTCTAATCTCTCTGATTTTATCCTCATGGTCTCTTCGCGAGATATGCATAGGAGGGAGCAATATACTGCTTGACTCTTCGGTGAAGGTATGATCTTGGAGCTTTAACAAAAGCCCGTACCGAGCTACTGAGCGTCTCTCCTGCAGAGTCTTCCACTGGAGTTTATCTATCATCTCCGTAACGCTTTCGCGATTACTAAATGATCCTGTAACGAAGCGCGCTGCTCTCCGTTGGATCTTCTCTATCTCTTCTATCAACCCTACCTGGTGCGGATCCCACACTGCTGAGCAGTATTCAAGCAGTGGGCGAACAAGCGTACTGTAACCTACTTCCTTTGTTGTCGGATTGCATTTCCTTAAGATTCTTCCAATGAATCTCAGTCTGGCATCTGCTTTACCGACGATCAACTTTATATAATCATTCCATTTTAAATCACTCCTAATGCGTACTTCCAGATAATTTATTGAATTAACTGCTTCCAGTTGCTGACCTGCTATTTTGCAGCTAAATGATTAGGGACCTATCTTTCTATGTATTCGCATCACATTACACTTGTCTACATTGAGATTCAATTGCCATTCCGTGCACCATGCGTCAATTCGCTGCAGATCCTCCTGCATTTCAGTACAATTTTCCATTGTTGCAACCTCTCGATACACCACAGCAAAATCTGCAAAAAGCCTCAGTGAACTTCCGATGTCATCCACCAGGTCATTTATGTATATTGTGAACAGCAACGGTCCTATGACACTCCCCTGCGGCACACCTGAAATCACTCTTACTTTGGAAGACTTCTCTCCATTGAGAATAACATGCTGCGTTCTGTTATCTAGGAACTCCTCAATCCAATCACACAATTGATCTGATAGCCCGCTTCTCGTGGTCGTGCGGTAGCGTTCTCGCTTCTCACGCCCGGGTTCCCGGGTTCGATTCCCGGCGGGGTCAGGGATTTTCTCCACCTCGTGATGGCTGGGTGTTGTGTGTTGTCCTTAGGTTAGTTAGGTTTAAGTAGTTCTAAGTTCTAGGGGACTGATGACCATAGATGTTAAATCCCATAGTGCTCAGAGCCATTTGAACTGACCTGACCTGATCTGATAGTCCGTATGCTCTTACTTTGTTCATTAAACGACTGTGGGGAATTATGTCAAACGCCTTGTGGGGAATTATGTCAAGAAACACGCCTGTGGGGAATTATGTCAAGAAACACGGCATCTACCTGTGAACCCGTGTCTATGGCCCTCTGAGTCTCGTGGACGAATAGCGCGAGCTGGGTTTCACACGACCGTCTTTTTCGAAACCCATGCTGATTCCTACAGAGTAGATTTCTAGTCTCCAGAAAAGACATTATACTCGAACATAATACGTGTTCCAAAATTCTACAACTGATCGACGTTAGAGATATAGGTCTATAGTTCTGCACATCTGTTCGACGTCCCTTCTTGAAAACGGGGATGACCTGTGCCCTTTTCCAATCCCTTGGAACGCTTCGCTCTTCTAGAGACCTACGGGCAAGTTCCTTCGCGTACTCTGTGTAAAATCGAACTGGTATCCCATCAGGACCAGCGGCCTTTCTTCTTTTGAGCGATTTTAATTGTTTCTCTATCCCTCTGTCGTCTATTTCGATATCTACCATTTTGTCAACTGTGCGACAATCTAGAGAAGGAAGCACAGTGCAGTCTTCCTCTGTGAAACAGCTTTGAAAGAAGACATTTAGTATTTCGGCCTTTAGTCTGTCATCCTCTGTTTCAGTACCATTTTGGTCACAGAGTGTCTGGACGTTTTGTTTTGATCCACCTACCGCTTTGACATAGGACCAAAATTTCTTAGGATTTTCTGCCAAGTCAGTACATAGAACTTTACTTTCGAATTCATTGAAAGCCTCTCGCGTAGCCCTCCTCACACTACATTTCGCTTCGCGTAATTTTTGTTTGTGTGCAAGGCTTTGGCTATGTTTATGTTTGCTGTGAAGTTCCCTTTGCTTCCGCAGCAGTTTTCTAACTCGGTTGTTGTACCATGGTGGCTCTTTTCCATCTCTTACGATCTTGCTTGGCACATACTCAACTAACGCATATTGTACTATTGGATCTGCAAGCTTCTCATTAAGGTAACATTTAGGAATTAGCTACTGGTACCCAACATAAACACATACATACTTCTGCCTGAAGCCAAAAGGACAAACAGTATTTCTATGCTTCATGGCTGAAACATTTAACCACACTCACGCTGTTTCCCTGAACAGAAAGGATGATAATTTTCCACAGTGACTGATTGATTGATGGTCCATTCACCTCTAACCAGAGGTGTAACCACAGACATCCCACTTGCATACACAAATAAAAATACTCTCGTGTTACTGTGGCGTAGTATTGTGTATAACATTTCGTAACTATTGCCATATACACAAGAAATTTGTATCCACAGTGACAATTGACAGACATCAACGTACGTGAGATAGAGAGACATAGTGTACACAAAAAAGACAGAAATTTTGTAAGTATACCTGTGTTATCGAAGACTATGTAACATAGTATGCATCACAAAGAAGAACTTGTTGCAAACTGACATGGCGATGGGGAACCAGGATATCTTGAACATAAACATTTGTATAAAAGAAAAGAAGACTGAAAGCTATAAAACAATATACGAGGGCTATCCACAAAGTACATTACGTTTTCGTTTCTGTCCGTTAGGGGCGGGGCTAGCGCGGTCATCTCGGTGTCATGGCATTCCGCCGCTCAGTCGGCATCCTGCCGTGCTAGTGAGAGGTTCGTGCTGTACTCCGTTGAGTTACTGTGACAGTTTGAAATGTCAGCTTTAATTGAAATTGCCGCGAAGTGTGAAGTGCGTGCTGTAATAAGGTTCCTGAGTGCAAAAAACTGTACACCGATAGAAATCTATCGGCAGCTTTGTGAAGTGTATGGGGACAACACAATCACTGAAGGTGGAGTGCGTCAATGGGTGATAAAATTTAAAAATGGCCGAACTAACGTTCACGATGATGAACGAAGTGGAAGACCTAGCATAGTGACTGCCGAACTTGTCGAAAAAGTCGATGCCGCGGTCCGTGAAAACCGTAATTTCACAATAACGGAACTCTCTCTGAGTTTTCCACAAATTTCACGAAGTTTGTGGCACGAAATCATTACCGAAAAGCTTGGTTACCACAAGTTTTGTGCAAGATGGATACCAAAGATCTCGACAGAGATTCACAAAAATCAGCAAATGGCTGCAGCGTCAACGTTTTTGGACGCTTACGAGAAATATGGCGACTCATAACTTGATCGCATCGTTACTGGTGACGAAAAATGGGTTAAGCATGTGAACTGCGAGACAAAATTGCAGTCAATGCAGTGGAGGCACACAAATTTCCCCTAAAAACCCAAGAAATGCATGCAGACAATGTCGGCAGGGAAGGTGATGGCGACTGTCTTTTGGGACAGAAAAGGTGTGATTTTTGTGGATTTCCTGAAAAGAGATACTACAATAAATTCTCAAAGGTATTGCCAAACTCTGCACAACCTCAGAATAGAAAGCAATACAAAACAAGAGCAGGGGAAAGTTGGGCTCAAAGATCTTGCTGATTCATGACAACGCCAGGGCCCACACAGCAAATGCCACTCGAGAAGTTCTCCATTCTTTTAAGTGGGAGTTGTCTCCTCATCCGTCGTACAGTCCCGACCTGGCACCGAGCGACTTCCACTTATTTCCAGCACTGAAGAAGTGGTTGGCTATGCAGCGTTTTGATGACGACGCACAGCTTCAAGAAGAGGTAAGCACGTGGTTGAAGGCGCGGGCAGCCGAACTTTACGACGAAGGAATTTCCAAGCTCGTCCATCGCTACGATAAGTGCCTTAATTTAAATGCAACTATGTAGAAAAGTAGTATTTAAGTGTGGCTTTCATCTGTATTTAATAAAAACAATTTCCAACACTTTATTTATTTTTAATTCCAAAACGTAATGTACTTTGTGGATAGCTCTCGTACATGTAGCTGACATTGTGTTTCCAGTTTCTAGTCTCTGAAATAAAGTTAGAGGGCAAAAAAAATATATTTTCTCTAGGGGGCACGAATTTTACTGTGTTCACGCAGTATTCTGAGCGAAAGAAAAGTTGACCACACCATCCTTCACATGCTAACAACACACAACAAATCACTCAACACACGGACATTGCCGCTCTTGTATGTGAAGTGGGGTTGTGGTTCCTGGCATGGAGAAAGGGTCGCCCACAGGGAAGAGTGCAACTAGTGGTGTGGGTCACCAATCTAATGGTTCTGAGAATGAGGAGCTGAAATGGCATCCGGAAATATCTCCAGGCATCCATCCCACTTTGTAGGGGCGTTGTCAGTCGACAGGAAGCTGGTAGGGTGGCCGTACAGCCTGCTGTTGATTTGCAGTACTGTGCAGTACGATGGTAAGCACATATACACGCTCTGATTGTCAGTGAGGACTGCAAGATTCGGGGCAGATCCATAGTACAGGTAGTTGGCTGCCAAAGACAGTAACACTTGGTCTTTTCTAGACCGAAAAATTGCAATACAGGATGTTACTGCTACAGTGACTCCAGCAGTTGTGGAGTTATCTGATGGAAGTGGAAACAAGGATAGCAGATCGATCAACGTGGCCGATTACTCGGAACTGCTCTCTGTAAGAGAGCAGACAATCACAAGAAACTGTATTCCAGTAATACCCAGCACGCATTGCTTTGGGCATACAGTCCGGCCTATTATAGTGAGCTATGCGAAGTCATGCAGGAACTGTAAACGGCGTTCGTCACAAGTGCGACTCAAGAGATCTTCTCTTCAAATCTTCGTGCCGCCGTTATTAGAGCACCCCTTCGTTGTCCGGCAGTGGAATCCCCATTTCTACGTCACCGCTGAGCGGCGCCGTGCTGTCTCCTCGGCCAGCCGCTGACAGCCTCGCCCAACCCGGTGGGATTCCGAAGGCTGTGTCCGCCCTCAGCTGACTCAGAGCTGACCGCCGCCTTCCTGCGCTGAACAGGTAGGCGGCACGTGCCGGTCAGCCCTCTGGTGGAGGGGGTATGCGTCGTGACTGACAGCTGCCTCCCTCAGGCTTATCTCTGCCCCTCGGGCCCATTTACTCCACACCCACCACCCTGTAGCGGCAATTCTCGTCCATCATTCACTCGCTGTTCCCAGTACCTGCTTCACACTTAAATCCTTTTATAAAGTGTACCTCCCAAAACTTTTTACAAATACAGCATTAAGAATTACTTTCAATCGTCTCAGATGCTATTTTGTATATTCAAGAAAAATTAATAGAAAGGAATATTTACATGAATAGAACTGTAACACTAATCCCATATTAAATATCTTTCACTCTGCTACGAGACATTATAATTAATATAATTGTAAAGAGCAGTGCCTTAACATATGGGCCCATTGTTAATACCAGGGTATGTGTAATTATTGATTCATTAACATGAAGAAAAGCTTAAGCACGCTACTCACAGCCCTAAAATACTATATGTAATCCTAAATATGGCCTACCCGTCACTGGAGCATACTCACAACTACTGATGACTATTTAACTACAATAACTACACTAAGCTATCTACAGGCGTTACTGCCCGTCCCTCGCCATCTCTAATCCCAGAGGCCGCGATAGATCCCTGAAACTGCTGAAGAAATGGCGGCCGCACACAAATACACAATGAACACATATTAGACGAGATAAAATTAGCTGCAATTGCCTTAGTAATGGAAATTAATAAAAATGCTTTATCTAACTTGTTGGCTGCACCCGTTTATCATACATATGCCCTTTTCGAACCCCGCTGAGCCAACTCTATGGATGTTGCTGTCTCTGGCGTGGCTGCTGCCCTGAGTCAGTCGCTGCTCATCTGAGACGGAACTGCATGTACTGAAATTTACGGCAGAAAATTTACACATACAAAAAAAGGTGGCCTTCGCAACTTACAATGCAAAGACTCTACCTGTGTAAACAAGTTCTTCTAAATATCATCCTTTCGGACTTGTCTCGTGTGCTAGGTCTGACACCGAGACACCAATTACTGGACTTGTTGAGGAATTCGGTACCTCCTTCATTACACCGCTCATACGATAAATCCCGACGACCGCACGCGTTCAGAGACGCAACGTACCATCCTACGAGAAACCTGCCACACTCCAGAAAGTTTACGCCCAGCAGCAGCGGCTTGCGTGGGCACAATGGCCACCTTTGTATATCCGCCTCCAAACCCTAAGAGTATGGTGCAACGCGCTGTGGCGTACCCAACACGCCAACGAGAAGAAACCTCACTGAAAATAGATGCAACACTGCAATACTGTTCCCATAACACCAGAACATTGTCTATTTGCTTCCAGTAGGTCTTCCTCAACAACGACATAGTAATCAGTATGGTGTGAAGACAAAACACACATGAAGATCAAGTCTATGTTAGCACTGACTCGGAAGAGTGGTGGTTCCACCATATGATGAAAAGTCCGGAAAAGAGAGTACCACCGACACTTCGCTTTCAGAACTAACCTAGATGGTGCACGATCATATGTCGCTTCGTACCCCTAGAAGTTACACATGTACATTCTAAAGAATATAAATAAAAATAAAGTTTGGGACTTAACACCTGAGTCATCTGTCCCCTAGACTTAGAACTATTTAAACCTAACTAACCTAAGGACATCACACACATCCATGCCCGAGGCAGGATTCGAACCTGCGGCAGTAGCAGCAGCGCGGTTCCGGGCTGAAGCGCCTAGAACCGCTCGGGCATAGGTGTGTGTGCTGATGTTTGCAAAAGTTAGTTTAAGTAGTGTGTGAGTCTGGGGACCGATGACCTCAGCAGTTTCGTCCCTCGGGTATTCACACACATTTAAACATTTATAAGAGTTTTCCGTTTAATTTTATGTATTTACGCACGTTTATCTCACTACTGATTACAATATAGTATACGCTTTAGACATATGGGTATAGTCCTATTGGGAAATTCCTTATAGTAAAAATAATTGGAAATATATTCGACTATCGTCCTACACATTAGTTACAAAATAGATTAATAAAATTTCCTTCACCCAATTCTGGCATGTGTTACTAACTATCAAATGAACCGTGCAAGTACACGATTCTGTCCTCCCGTCCTTCTGCAAAAGTGCACTTAAGAATTAATGTACTCGCTTTTCTTTGAGTTGTGGTTCCTGCACTGGGCAGGGTGGGTGTCACCGGCGTGTAGTTTTGTAACTTGCAGACCAGAGACACCACAGATTATCAAGCGACCAGCCAAGGGCAGAACATCGGTGGAGGCGGATTTCCGGAACCGCCAAGGACACTTAACAGTCCTCCCGAAGGGAAGCCAGCAGAGGCTGCGCAGCAAATACTGCCGCAGGAGAGACAAGGAGAAGAGCGTCTCAGTCCAAAATTACGTACAATCAAAGGTTAAAAAGTAATAGCAAAAGTAAACATAACCGGAGAGGGTGGTGGGAAAAGGGCAGCCTTTAATTGGCTGGCGCCTCTTAAGAAGTACTGACCTAACAGAACGTGCAACGTGTAATGTGCACATGATTCTCGCTCACTTCTCTACCGGCGGTGGTGAAGGTCACTTCTAGTGGAGACTTTGTGGTACTGATGTCTCATGCAGACTTGCTTTGCTGAAAGGCGAGTGGTACGCCGTCTTGTGAGTCGGCAGCTGAAACTTGCTTCTATCCATAGATCATTAAACCCATTTATGTTTGTGTTATACTTGTGGTGTACTTGTGGAGAGAATTACTACGTGCCACACATGTTAAAAGCATCGTCGTATTAGATGTCTTAGCATTTGCAGTGTTATGTTGATGTCTCTGTAAGGACTTTAATGACGTATATGTAATATACTTGATGTACTTAATCACGCATTTTACGTAAGTGCTTACACTCCCAGGGATCACATAAATATGTATTGGAATGTAATTTTCATTTTTTCAGCCATCTTTCTCTCGTCGCCTGTCGGTCGTTGACTATAGGTCCAACGTAGGTACAAGCAGATAAAATAAGGCTATTCTCACGCAAGTAAAGTTTGTTTAGGAACTAACAGGACTTTATTTCCAAACTCGCCAAAAAGCCCCGTACTTAATTCTGAATAATCGTCTGCTTTACTTGAAATACATCACCTTTACGGAAATTTGTTGATTGTGTAGCAAAAACAGTAGCGTTGGTATCTTCCCCTATATGTGAGCTTCGTCACACCCATGAAAAAGTGTATCGGGAACCAGTTACGACTATGTGACGGAAGCAATCGTTACAGTGCGGAATATACTGGTGTGTATGAAAAGGTGGCGCCGGGAGGGAGTTTTGTCTTTGTGTTGGTTCCTATTTCACCTAGGAACATAAAGTAAAAAGTTTATGGTTTCGCCATAATCAGCAGCTATTTTTATGGTCATTCGAACTTCTGCCTTACTATAACTACATTAGGGTATTTAAGCTAGGTTTCAACGAGGAACTGAAGCTAGCGCAAAATTGTGCGAATCGGTTAATTCCTTTTGCAAAAGATTTTAATTCTTCTGAAATTAAAGTTGAACTAATGGCCCCATTTGTATGTTCGGATAAGAGTCGAGGGGCATGAAAGGGAAACATTGCTTGAGGGAGTGAGACAGGGTTGTAACCGATGTGCGATGTTATTCAGTCTGCATATTGAGCAAGTAGTCAAGTAGTAAAGAAAACAAAAAAAAAATGGTGTAGGAATTTAAATCCATGGAGAATAAACAAACAGTTTGAGGTTTATATAATTGCGTAAGCTTCCGCGGCCAGAGTCAGTCGACATAAAAGTTATCTGGGTTTGGTACGGCGTCATAATGTAAAAAACTACTGCTGCTATAGAAAAGCCTACGTTTCGGCCACGATTGCAGCGGCCTTCTTCTGGGTCTAATGGTGCGTTCTAGCTATGCAGTGTCCGTTATATTTTGTTGTTAGTGTTCACTGCGCATGCCATTACGTCATAATTTTAAAAAGGTTGTTGGTTTGCTGGTCACTTAAGGAAGAAGGAGAGCGATCTTTATTTTAATAGGTTATTGCGGTGGAGGGAGAACGTGACCCCTGTTGTCCATTGGCACTTGTGTTATGTGCCATGATTGGTTCGCTTCTGTTTACCAACTGCTGGACGTCGGCCGCGCGCCGGCCGCTACTCGGCGGTGGTGCTCGTGCCTCGTGTTGGCAGTGCGGTCTGTTGGGCTCTGACTGCTGGCAGCCAAGATGGGGCAAGCCTGAGTCCATCCTCCATGTTCATGTTCTTAGGGTGTTTAAGTATTTCGATGGCCTCTCTGATTTTGCGTTTCGTCATAATTGGCTGCTTAGCCAACACACAGGCTTCGCTGAATTTTATTTCTTTTCGGCGGTCATGGTGATGTTCTGCGACTGCGGATTTGTTGTGTTGCCATAGACGAATGTAACGCTTGTGCTCCCGAATGCGCGTTGCTATTGTCCTACCAGCCTCGCCGATGTATGCCTCTCCACATTCGCACTCCACCAGAGTTTGAGGTTTGTCGACGACATTGTAATTCTGTCAAAGAAAGCAAAGGACTTGGAAGAGCAATTGAACGGAATGGACAGTGTCTTGAAAGGATGATATAAGATGAACATCAACAAAAGCAAAACGAGGATAATCAAATGTAGTCGAATTAAATCAGGTGATGCCGAGGAAATAAGTTTAGGAAATGAGACACTTAAAGTAGTAGACGTGTTTTGCTATTTGGAGAGCAAAGTAATTGATGGTGATCGAAGTAGAGAGGATACAAAATGCAGACGCAATGGTAAGGAAAGCGTCTCTGAAGAAGAGAAATTTTGGTGACTTCCAGTATAGATTCAAGTGACAGGAAGTCTTTTCTGAAAGTATTTGTATTGAGTGTAGCCATGTATGGAAGTGAAACATAGACGATAAATAGTTTACACAAGAAGAGAAAAGAATTTTTCGAAATGTAGTGCTAGAGAAGAAAGCTGAAGATTAGATGGGTTGAGAACCTAACTAATGAGGAGGTGCCGAACAGATTTAGGAAGAGGAGGAATTTGTGGCACAACTTCACTAGAAGGGATCGGTTGGTAGGACATTTTCTGAGGCATCAAGGGATCACCAATTTATTCCCGGAGGTTAGCGTGAAGGTTAAAATTGTAGAGAGAGACAGAGATGAATAACCCAAGCAAATTCAGAAGGATGTAGGGACTAGTAGTTATTTGGAGATGGAGATGCTTGTACAGGATAGAGTAGCGTGAAGGCTGCATGAACTCAGTATCTGGACTGAAGACCACAACAAAAACTGTTCGGATTTTAAGCGTAAAAATAGTTACCATTAATAAAAATGGTTCAATTGTCTCTGAGCACTATGGGACTTAACTTCCAAGGTCATCAGTCAGCTATAACTTAGAACTACTTAAACCTGACTAACCTAAGGACATTACACACATCCATGCCCGAGGCAGGATTCAATCCTGCGATTGTAGCGGTCGCGCTGTTCCAGAATATAGCGCCTAGAACCGCTCGGTCATCCCGGTCGGCTACCATTAATAACTCAGTAATGAATCGTGAGTGATGAATTTCGGCCCACAGGTGTACCAGACCTTGCCTTATGATAAACGTTTACCGTTTAAAAAGCTATTGCTTCTTATGCATTTTACGTGCAAAAAAAAAAACTTTTTTCTGAAAGGTTTTTGGGCACTCCAGTTCTATACTTTACATATTTAGGAATCAGTTCAAGCTTTCCACGAATGTAGATAAATCAATGAAGTCAAAACATTTCTTTTTTATGCACTTATCTCGGTCCCTTGTCGTGATACGATAGTTCAAAGTCGAGCTATACGTAGCTCGTCAACTACGTTATTGTGTGACTTGAGTGCGCGGAAACGGTTGAAAGTGAATCAAAGAAGGCAGTCTTACGATAAAATTAAGAACTGTCTTTCAAAAATCTAGATTTTTTCAGATTTTATGTGCAGAAAGCACTTTCTTGTGAGTTTTTACGCAAGCCAATTCTGTGTTTCTAGCTTGGGTGAATCGGTGCAAATTTTATAAGTTACACATACACATGTAACCAACAACGGCTACGATATAGCTGTCTGAAGTTGAAAGGCACATAAAATCCTGTTCCACGAGAATTCCACGTGCCGAGACGATTTAAAATGACTTACAATTAAATAAGAAAAATGTATTCTCACCATAAGCATAAGAACCTATTGCAAATACCTTTGATAGTTCGTGTTTCACTTGGGAAAGAAAAGCACGTTTCATAGAAATACATTTCTTTTAATCTCTGCGTTTGGGTGTAATTTAAGAAACTGTTTATTACAGTTGATTATAATTTCGTTGTTTATATGTTAAAGATTTTATGCAGCAGTGGCTTAAAGTCATCGAAAAATATTAGGACATGCAAAACAACGCATGTACCAAACCAGAACTATGGCCAGCCCTGCTTCAGTCGAAGCACTTCAGTGGCGTTCTGCTTGCTTAGTTACCGGTGTGTTCTAACAACACGTGAGTAATACGGGAATACTGCATAAACACAAATCGGACTCTCTGAAGGGAAAGCGTTGTTGTTTCTGAGGAACGCTATGTAGAGTATTTAGAGAATTTGTATTTCAAGTTGACTGCAGATCGATTCAACTGACACCAATATACACTTCGCGACGGACCGCGAAGAGAAGATACGAGAAATTGGGGCGCAAACGGAGGAGTATAGGCAGTGGACTTCCTCTCGCTCTATTTGTGAGAGGGGTATGAAACGAACTGACCAGTAGTGGTATGGGTTAGCTACCCTCTGCCGCGCACCACGCGGTGGCTTGCGGGTAGGTATGCAGATGTAGGTACTATTTGGTCGAGCATTTACGGCTTCATCGATGACCACGCAGAAAATTAACCTCACACCAGAATCGCTGTAAAAAATAATTTTCACAAGAAAGGTCAACTTATTTTAATTGTCACAAACAATTCAACAGCCAAGTTTGCATAAAATATTTATTTATTTATTTAAGACAACCGGTTTCAACAGACTTTTATGGCACCTGCAGGTCTTAAAAGTCTTTTTGTTCCAAAACTTATTTGTTTTACTCTGAACCTCACCCACAAGATGTCAAATGGATAAAAAATCTTGTGTGTGAGTTTCGGCGTGGAATGAACACGTTTTACAACAAAAACATTTTTAGAGCTGAAGATGAGAGCAAAGTCTGTTAAAACCGGTTGTCTTAAATAAAGAAATATTTTATGCTGTCTGGGCTTTTGAACGATTTTCAAGAATTAAAACAGTTCGGCATTCAGTACTCTTATAATTAGGAAATTCAAACTTATTTCCAATTAACAAAAATTGTTTTACTGCATGTATTTTTTAAAAAAAACTGCTATGCTGTCTTGTAGAACATCTATTTTCGTGCAAAATAGCATGAAGTTCGAAAATTTTCGTACAAGATTGGAAAATGTCGTGCGTACATTGTTTCGCAATTCTTCTGCTTACTTCAGCCCGTCTCACTGAACTTCGATTCGTTATTGCATAATTTCGTGTCAAAATAGTTTTTCTAACACCGCTTACTTAATTATAAATTTTTATTTTTGCATTCTTTAAATAGGTAAAGACAAGAGTTTTAAGGTGGGAGATATTAAGAGGATGGGCACTTTTTGATAGTTTATTATTTGTTGCGCGAATCTTTCACCGTTCACCTAGTCTATGGTTCAATACACGGCCACCTTTTCTCCTGTTTCATTTCAGATGCAACATTCCATTTACCACATCACTCAGAAAATTGTCAATTTTTGAATCGACAGGTAAGTTAGATTTAACCACTGATCGGTTGAGTTCTCTGAAAGAAGGGCAAGTTTTGAGCCATCAGTTTGTTGGTCAAGAGATTGAAACCTCAACTAGTTAAATGATCAAATGAATATGTCAGTTATCAAATTAATTAAAATGTCAATTGGTTCCATTTTTGTCTTAGACAATTCTGCCTGCTGAACGCCAGATCTTCGTATGTTGAAGAGTCAGCCTACCCTAGCGCATTGTTGCATGAAATTCGTGATTCATTATAAAGATGCTTTCGCATTTTATAATAGCGGAATGAAAATTTGTCTTTCTATTATTTCATACTATTTCATCACGTGGTTGGTCACCTGGCTCTTATGGGTTACTTTGCAACTTCTTTTAAGAAGCACAATAATTATACATGTATAACATGAATGTTTGACCATTACCTGTTTTTATTTAAACCCAATCAACAACCGGTTTCAGTTTTCGACCATCCTTGCGGATACTATCCCAAGGTACAAATAATTTTATGTAGTATACAGGAAATGTTAATAGTTCTTCTTCAAAGAAGTGCAAAATAACATCAACAGGTACAGAATTAAAATGTTTTAAGCCACCACATTACATTTGTTATTACTTAAATAATGTGTAGAGCTTGTCATGAACATCAACATACGACACTGGACTGTTCCTATATTGGTATTCGTGACATGCTTTACACATTATTTAAGTAATAACAAATGTAACGTGGTGGCTTAAACCATTTTATTTCAGTAAGTATTCAAGTAATTTTGCACTTCTTTGAAAAAGAACTGTTAACATTTCCTTTATATTACATACAATTTTTTTATCTTTCGATAGTATTGTTCAAGACTGAAACCGGTTGAAACTTGGGTTTAAAATAAAAACAGCTGATGGACAGGCATGCATTTTATACACTACACTATGGCTGTTGATATTCACCTTCTACAAGTGTTTATTTATACAGTGTCATGTTGCTGCTAAATTGGCGAAAGTCTTATGCCGTCCAAACACCATTTGACGAATAGCTTTTTGTTGCTAACAGTAGTGTGTCGATACGGAGAGTTTCGCACAATTTCCTAAATTTCGAAGATGCTGCTTAATATGAACCAAGTGGCAACATCTTTTTCTTGATTAACCATCCTTTTTTTTTCATCGTCTGTTTACGTATGTAATACAGTCGTGTCGTAAGTTTATCCACGCAACATAAACTATTTACGTACATTTTTACCATAAATTTCACGCAATAAAAATACTTCATTGGGACTCGTACTTATGTTTGCTGCTATTTTGTGCACTGTTCTGGAAATCTATGTTTGTTTTTCGCATATCTGTGTATGCAGCCTCTTAAATAAGAATAAAATGTGTGTAAATTTGAAACAAAAATAAGAAACCATGAAATAAAAAATTAAAAGTATGTAACAAAATTATAAATACACCAAAAAACAAGAAAATGAAAAGAAATTTTAAAAAATAAGGAACTAAACAAAACGCTTCAAACGTGTATGCGTCCTTGACGTGGTTGGGAGGCTTGTGTGGTCAGAAGACGCAGCAGGATATATGAGACAGATAGAAACACGCCAAACAGTTAACCAAAGAGGAGCAACACTAACATTGCCCATCTCAAGCAACGTAGTTCGATAGACAACAAAAAAACCTATACCGGATCAATCGTCTCCAAATCAACAAATATCTACATCGGTTATCAAGCTACGGAAGCTTAATGTCAAAAATATGGTAGAGTAAATGTTGGCAACCAGAATGAAAAATGCTCCTATCATAGCACAAAAAAGGTGAATATGTCCTAGGAAGTGTTAGCGAAATAACATAAGGTAATTAGTTTTCTGACGTGTCTGGCAGCTTCAAAGACATTTAAATCAAATCATCTTCACATATTCGCCCTTTTTCACTAGTTTAATCTGCTTCCCCAACACAGTGAAGTCTCTTAACTGCGAGGTGGTGGCACCCATGCATCTCGTAACTTACAGCTAAAGTGTCTGATCCTGTGTCCAAAATCCAGAGGATGCGGCAGCCATGGTAAATTGTGTATAATGTTTTATGGCTGAAGAGCTTACATGCAAGAGGTAAAAAGAGTTGTTGTGTGGGGATGAAATTCCTGGCGGTGGATTTGTTATTGAGGGGATGCTGATTCAATTTTTGGGATTCTGAGTGAGGGGGGAATGATATTTCTCCCATAGGGGGCCACTTATCCCTCCATGCCCCCCCCCCCAAATCACAATATCACCCCTATTACATGTATGGTGAGGAGTGTAACAATAAATGGACATAAGCGTATCTGTTTCAAGAGAGTGGGATGCATCTACAATAGGAATAATTCGAGATTGGGGGTGCATCTGTTATACGAAATATCCCAAACGGGGGATACGTGCATTCTAAACTTTAAAGACACGTTTTCTCACGCTGCACGACATGACAGGTACCATCTTTGATGACATGATGGCGTGTGTGTCATATTATACGATATGGCAGTGTCATATTATACGATATGGCAGCTTGTATCATGTTACTTTACTTGCCACCATACATTGTGCCATAAGACAAGGGTACTAATTACAACAAGAAAAAAAGCGCATATACTTCAAGATGTTTTTACTTAAATTTCTCCGAATTGCCAGATAAATCGGAAAGCTAATATTCTTCTTACATATTTCTAACACTGCCCGGTATATAATCGCCTTTTTCTGCTATATAGGAGTATTCTTCATTCTGGCCACTATTTCACTCATTTCGCTGGTACTGTAACCACGATCACTGATGTTTTGCGACTTTTTGGCGGGTAGTGCTTTTTCAAGTTCTGGGGATGCGAAGGCACCTGGGTGCTGCTGCTGCAGTCTGCTGATTGCGGACCAGGTGGGGTTTCCACGTTACAGCTCACCTGATCGACCTGCTCTCGTTCGTCTGTGCTCTCCCTTCCCGATAGTGTAGTACCTTTCGCTTTTAAATTTTTTTTTTTTACTTGATACATTACAAAACAATCGAGTGGTAGTAAACATATGCATTATAAAAATATTCAGATGACTGTTTCAATCATAAATAACAATTTACTATACCGACAATACGTTATACATTTTCATTTGGTAGCTCATTGCTCAGTACCAAGACAGTTAAAGCAATGCTATTAAAATTATGGCGTTATAGGACCTTTGTCCCTTTATCATAATTCTGTCCCATATATATGTGGGTAATGTGTCCCGAAAGACTTGCAAAATATTATTCCTCGGTCCAGGACTATTGTTTAATACATTGGATTTTTTTCCTGTTCAAAGCGTCATAAATTTGAAATTAGGAAAAACAGGTAAGGGTGTGAAAGAGAAGCAGAGAAATGCAGTGCTCCCACAGTTTGGGCGCGTATTACACCTAATTGCTCGATGTGGAACAATTTCACACTCCCAAATAAATCGCAAAGTAATTACTGTGTTTTGACAGCTGCTGCAGGGAAACTGGGAAGCGGCGGAAAGAGGGTATGGTCAGAGGAAAAGGCTACGCACTGTGGTATTAAGGCGATATTTCACGGCAAACAGCCAGCGCAGAAATGAATTATGTTTCTGCGCAGGAGCAGGGATATCAGGACGCATTTACACATCCCATTCGTGCCCTCTACTGTTCCTGATCAGAATATTCGTTCTTCCGACGACAGCTGCTAAAATATCGCAACGTTCGTGATTTAGAAATGTGCCATGAAAACGTGTTCCATCTCGTGCACTAAATAATCGGTGTCAGTTTCGTTCTATAAATCTCCTGCCAGCTACTCTGTGACCTGATAGTATTTCTAAGGTTTGTCCACGATGCCAACCGCCTTAGATATATTTCTATCATTTTCTATCTTTATAAGAGATGAAATCTGTTGTGCTGACTATATACTTAATTCAGCCAATTAACTATAACTTTTCAAACAGCCATACACACCTTGATATCAGATCCAGTTATAAATTATAATCCTTACGTACTACAAACTGGTATTGTAATTTAGGTCGTACTCATCACTGTCTTCAGCTCCCTCTCTTCTTAAATTTTACTGTAGGTCATACGCATCGGATATCCAAATACACCATTAGTGCGAAAGCTTCCCGTTGTTTCCCAGATACCCATGCGGTTGTCCTTGGTGCCCCATTCTCCTTCAGAGATACCGTAGTTTGTGAACCCACGGGCATTTGAGTATCACGCCTCTACAACACTCTTCCGCCCTCCGAGAAGACAGTTGGGACTTGACAGTTGTTGACCCATTCAAGAGACACTCGGTTCCCATCTACATTTACTGCCTGAAGTACTACACCAGGATCGTAGGTTGGGCTTTTCCCATCAGTGAGGTTGAGATCGTAAGGCATTCCTCATGCATCTCCAGTACCTTTGGTGAGAAATTTCTGATCATATGTCTACACTTTCCTTGTGAGGTCATAGTGGGTCTCTGTAACACAGCCTTCCTTGTCGAGGTTGCCGCTGAATGACAACAGTGATTTTAGTGCCCGCCAGGAAGTTTTGGTCCTATTTCTTTTCTTTCCTTACCTGTCTCATGTTTCGAATGCTTATTTTTAGTATATTCAGTGTTTATTATACGGAAGGTTTTCCTCTGCTCTGAGTTTCCGATAAATGGTCTCTATGTGGGTGCGACGTTTGTCTACAAGCTGAGCTCACGTTCATAGCATATATTTTACATACATTTTTGCAGACAACATGGACACTAGTCTTCAATGGTTTGATACGCACTGCGTGGCCCCCCAGGAAACATTTCTTCACGATTTTAATGTGTGTTAGGTGCGTCTTCGGTCTAACACTTTTGCTTATGTACGTACCTCTGACGTTACTGAACGCGAGGTAGTAGCGAACATAACATATTATTATCGTGAAGGTAAGTGCTTTTACAGTGGAATAAACTTAATATATTACTGGGTATTCCATTAGTTTTACGTGTTTAGGGATTTTTTTTACTAAAGTTATCTTACTTGTCGCGTGTGTGTAAGCTGTGATGTCGTCCAAAGAGCGAGGTGCGGTACCTCTCAACGCAACCGCAAGAGAAGGTAGCCGCTGCAAGGTACGTCGAAGAATAAACGAGACGCGTGTAGCCGCGCCCAGAAACGTTTCGCTATGATGCCGTATCGGCTCGTCTACTTACGGCCGAGCGCCACTCACGACCGCTCTTGACAAGTCTGGGACCATCGTGTGAGAAGACGTCACGGTATTCTAGTAGAACAGTTTAATGAGATCAATTTTCTGAGCAGCACTCAACGTGTAAGTTATTGTCAAATCTGTTCTAAGTGAGAGAATTGTATTCCGTCTGTATCAAGTGATACGTTAATGTTCAGAGAAAAGTTGTAAACACTCAAGACATTCCTGTCGAAATGAATTGTATGCAGATAATTAATTCATCTTATCTGTTTTGTAAGAAAGCAAACTATATTTTAGGTGTTGTAATATATATTTGGTCTCCTCCCGGAGAACACCAAAGAACCCACTGTTGTAGCAATGACTGTCTTGTAGAACATAAACTGTGGGAGTTCCCACAGGGAAGTGATTAGTGCTTTTCATTGTTTCATTGAGGGAGCTGTAGGAAATGCTTTCCCTACAGATGTTGGGGAGCTGAGACCCTCTCTAGGAGCTACGAAATATACGGGAGGATTAGACCGATAGAATGACGGAAGAGCAAGAAAGGAGGATCTGCGTTCAAACAGCTCTGAGCACTAAGGGATTCAACATCTGTGGTCATCAGTCCCCTAGAACTTAGAACTACTTAAACCTTACTAACCTAAGGACATCACACACATCGATGTCCGAGGCAGGATTCGAACCTGCGACCGTTGCGGTCGCTAGGTTCCGGACTGAAGCGCCTAGAACTGCTCGGCCACACCGGCCAGCTGAGGATCTGCGTTCTTCAGGTACATTTTCAGTACGGTAAAAGTAGTGAGGATCGATGTAGACAGCTGTGACGGGGCTGGTTGGGAACTGGCAGTTGGCAGAGAGACCAGCAAGAAAGGCCGTGATCTGACAGTTTTGTTGTGTCCACCAGTAACAGCTTCCAGATGCCAGAGTTGAGATGAGAGAAACTTCAAGATGGAGTAGAGGATGTTCTGCAAAATCTGCCCGTGAGTAGAAAGGATAGGTGTAACACTAACGTTGGGAAGAAGAGAGTACTGCTGTTAGAGAGTAGTTATGATAGAGGCATAGGCTCCTTATTACAGGAGAAGTTAGGGAACGGGTGTCAGGGCTCCAGCATTTACAAACTGAGTGCTGAGCTGAATCAGGGAAGAAGAGATTACAGCTGTTAGAGAGTAGTCAAGATAGAGGCGTAGGCTCCTTATTACAGGAGAAGTTAGGGAACGGATGTCAGGGCTCCAGCATTTACAAACTGAGCGCTGAGCTGAATCAGGTGTCCCAGGACTTAGAGTCTTGGTGCAAGAATTTCACAGAAGATGATCAAATAGTGCTGATGAATGGGGCAGGGAACAGGTTGGATAGGTACCAACATAAGTGGTGACGTGAGTTAAGCAGCTTCGTTAATCAGGTGACATCAATGTGAGAATGGCAGAACTGTTCCAGCGACATGAAACTGTTGAACGGGAGTCAATCCTTAGCTGGAAATGATGTTGAAGACTGCAGACTGGGAGCACATTGCATTGGTACCAGTGGGGAGTATCGTGAGATGGGTGTGCACTAGGTATGCCTTGCAACTCAGCATGATCGGGAAAGTGAGGTTGCCGGAATTAGAGTGAAAGAAATGGGGAAGGGGCCGCAAATGGTCAAATAATTGTTGCCGTTGGCAGGACGGCTGGGCCATTTTTAGAATAAATCATGACAACAGGCTCCTCTCTCTTTAAAGTGTCTCAAGAGGTTCTTAAAATGCTTGAATGCTTACACAGAAGTGTACCCTCACCAATTAAGAGAATGAAAACAAACCATATGCAGAAATATTAGTAAAAATTTTCTCAGAATTATCTATCCGCCATAATATACACAGTCTCTTAAAAATAAAGTACTTGACCTTGAAATTGAAATACAGACTCTTAACGGCATACTGTTATGCGCTACAGAAACTAATGAAGAGACACTGGGACATAGCATATAGTGGTACTGTGGGGCGGCGGCTTAGTAATAATAATAATAATAATTTAATTTATATACATATTATATAATCAATTAATAGTAATAGGAGAAAATATTTGAAATACTGCAATATTGTTCTCCGTCTTTGACGTGTGACTGGAAATTATTTCTGTGGTCAACCAGAAAGCGATGCAGAACATACTGACCATAGTTCCCAGTCTGCAAGTCCACATTCTTGTCCAGCCCACTGAAAGATATGTTTCTATTCTCTATGTGCTCAGCTGGATCAGGGCTATGATTGTAAATGAGGATTTTGAGTTCTAATTGATAGATATATCTGGTAAAGTTTCACACGCCTAACATTGTAATATTCAGTATGTTAATACTGACAATAAATTTCTGTTTCTTAAACAGCCCTATCAGCAATTCAGAGGGAACCTCTACAGTAAGTTCCTATTAAATTGTCTGTAGCCCTGACTTCTGATAATCAAAATAACTGCTTGCTACAAAACAGGAAAATAATTGTCACCACTTGCGACGCAGATTTTGTTAACATTACGGCAGGCACACTAACAGTTACTTCGGCGAAATCTAACAATGCAGGATCGTGTACAGTCCTCACTTTCTATTATTAGTGAAAATGAGCGTTAGTAACAGCCTGTTTCTGATGTCGTCCGAGGCAGCGAGCACTCCGGGGTTTGACCGAGGCTGATCGTACAGTGGGTGGGTGCGAACTGAAGCCTAGTCTTGCCTCTCGGCCCGTATTTATACGACGGTTGGAACTTAAATAGTGGCAACTATTTATTCACAACAGATACAAAAGAGTTACATGTTTGCACCTGTTACTGCCCTTCAAAGTAGTCACCAGAGTCGTGTAGAACCCGTTGCCAGTGACGTGGAAGGCGTAGTATACCGTTAGCAGAGCCTGTTCTGTTGATGGTGTGATGGAGCAGTCAACTGTCTGTCGAATCTCTAGAACAGTTCTGAAGCGCATGCCCGGAAGTGATTCCTTCGTCTTCGGAATCAAATCGCACAATGATTTAAGTCGGGGGTATGCTGGATGGTACAGTACTTCCCAGTCCCAACGACCGAACAGAGCAGCCACACCTTGCGCTGTATGCTCCCGAGCACTGACGTGCAAAATGATGGGTGAGTTGCACAGAAAGTGTCGCCGCTTCTTTAGCAAAGCATTATGGGTCGCCCCAAAAGTCGAAAGTGCGTCGGAGTATGGTGAAAGTTATGGTGATTCTCGTGTACGACTGTGATGGTGTTGTCCTAACGCACTACGTTCCACCACGGCAGACCGTCAGTGCAAAGTATTACTGTTCGTTTTTAGAACATCACCTGCGACCAGCTATGCGAAAGAGGCGGCGACACTTTCTGCGCAACCCTCCCATCATTCTGCACGACAATGCGCGGGCATATATAGCGCTACCTGCAGCTGCTCTGTTCGGTCGATTGGACTGGGAAGTACTGTACCATCCACCATGCTCCCCGGACTTAAGTCCTTGTGACTTTGATTTGATTCCGAAGATGAAGGAACCACTTCGTGGCATTCACTTCAGGAATGTTCCAGAGATTCGACCGCTCCATTCGCACCATCAACAGAACAAGCTCTGCTAACAGTATACTACTCCTTCCAAATCGCTGTCAACGGGTTCTACACATCGCTGGTGACTGCTTTGAAGAACAGTAACAGGTGCTGACATGTAACTCTTTCGTATCGGTTGTGAATAAATTGTAGCCACTATTTATGTTCCAATCCCAGAATATGTGGCACAGCGGGCGGACAAGGGAACACCTGCTGTCATCCGCTGTATGCCCACAGTAGCAGCCTCTAAACGGCCGCTTTCTAGAACACAATATATATTACAACACTGTTGTGTATTTAATTTTTGTATGCATGTAGGTAAGTTTATTCAAATCACAGAAAAAGTTTTAGGTCGCCTGCATTTAAATTTTGCCGTCAAGAATTTTCAGTCAGGCCTGGAAACTAGTTAATGCTCTATTATTTAATAGGTTTCATTATGTGCTGTAATCAAAACTTTCTAGCATTAATGTAACAGATAATAAATCTACTTTAAATAAGGACTTTTTAGTTCCTAATTTAGTTTTTGCAAATTATTCGATAACTATTAAACATAGCTCAATGGGGTTACATAATTAATGTTTTTATGTTGAACTGGCGCTTCAAACAAATTTCCATATTTCTAATTCTGATATTTAACACATTCAATTTTTCTTAAAAACGCGAATTTTGACTAAACTATTTCTTTAATCTCGTTGAGACTTGTACTAGTTAATTTTGACATAAATCTGCACAACGTGAACAGTTTTTGGGTTCCTTGATGTATTATTTACCGTCGCTTATTTTATTCTTAAAACGATGTATTTAGAGAAAAATATTGACCTCATCATTTGGAGACTTGACAGTTTGCAAATTAATACACTAAAGTACATGATAACAAAATTTGGAAAAGCAACTTGAACTTTTAATTCCATTCTTAAATTATGGTGCAATACTTGTGTGCTACGCACACACGCGTTGTGGTGAACTGGGTTAATCCCGGTAGACTCACTCGCCTTTGTATTTTTCAAATGATACAGCGCTTGTTTCGCCACATTACGGTCATGCGAATGTACAGGCTGCTACTGCAGATCTACGTAAAAGGATGTGGATACTGTCTTTATAGTAGAAGTGGCACTCATTATAGAGGTACCGAATATCTGATACCAAATACTGTAGATAAAGGTTTTAAACTGTCATCTGTTGAACTAACAAAGCTAGATGTGATTCACGAAGAAGTGACGAATGATTCTCGTAACGACTTCAAGTTAGGAAATGTCACAGACTAAAGTGGCGGGTCCCAGGCTGGGCCAGAGTTGTCCAGAAGCAGAAGTACAGAGGGACTCCACAGCGGCGGCCGTGTGATGGTTCCGGAAGGTACGTCCCTCTTTTCCTGTCGATGGGACGAAAGCTCAAATTTCCGGACTCGCTGTGACATTTAGCAGAAAATCCAAGATGCATATTGCTTTTGGTCTGCACTCTGGTTTATGACGCGCACAATCAGACAAAACTACAACTATACGCCTAGCATAGAACTGTGACACGGCCCTTTAAGATTACCTCCAACTACCCCATAAATGGTACGTTGGAAAATTCAAACACATATTTCATAAAAATGTTTCAATACAGGAGAAACTGCAGAGAGACAAGGTACCATTTAAACAAATCATAAATTCGAAGAAAAAAGCCTAGTTTCTCATTATGCAGCCTACCGCACCCACAAGTGACTTAGGTAACCTATCATAGTGTAAATTAAAGTGATTAAGGCTCTGCCCTGTCCGGAAGATATCTGTTTGAAATGCTTGCCATATAAGACAGTAAACGGAGCAATGGCTACTGCTTCGGATCTGTGGCTGATGGTGTGGTAGCTTTCACTTACCGCCCCAGAGATTTTCGTAGTGTTGGAAACAACTACTAACCGTTGCGTACTATCAGCGTCGCCATTCAAGCTTTTACAACTGGACGGTAATATTGGAATGTGATATTACGAATGTTTTAGTGGGTATTATGAAAATGCTCCATGATTTCGAATGGGAATCCCTGCAGGAATGAAGACGTTCTTTTCGCTAAGCAATAATGAGAAATTTTAGAGAACCGACATTTTTGACATACTGAGGACCGCACTTACTGCCACTTGCGTACATTTCGCGAAGACAGTATAAGAGAAATCAGAGATCGTAGAGAAACATACAGAGAGTCATTATCCCCTCGCACCATTTGCATGGTACAAGGTAGACACCACCATGCTCCATATGGTAGCTTATGATGTATGTTGCAAGTGCTATTGTGAGAGAAATTCGTGACTGGCTGCATCAAACCAGTCTGATGACTCAAGATAAAAAATAAATGTATGTATGTAGTGTGAAATGTAGAAACGATTAGGTAATCCGCATTACTGTACACATAGTTCATAGCTGTCATGGTGCTTTAAATTACTACTAAAACTCAAATGAATCTCCTCCACGACATAACAATGCC
The DNA here is from genome assembly GCF_023897955.1 of Schistocerca gregaria. Classification (NCBI taxonomy): domain Eukaryota; kingdom Metazoa; phylum Arthropoda; class Insecta; order Orthoptera; family Acrididae; genus Schistocerca; species Schistocerca gregaria. Next base: position 786,002,662 of record NC_064921.1, on the reverse strand, counting down.
CTCACAGGCCTGCGTCTTGCAGCACTGTCCGTGTTTCGAGCATCCGATCGCCTGGATAACAGCATATTCACAATCGACATGGTGTACCAATTAGGCAACTGTTTCCATTGACTCATAATCCAAACTCGATGTTTCGATGGCCACTACTGTCGTAACTGATGATGAAATTTGGGTACATGGAAACACGGAACGGTCAACTGCTGCAGAGCCTGATGTTCAAGGATGTGCTCTGAGCGGTGTGCTCTGAAATACTTGTGGCAATATTGGCTCATACTCAATCCTCAGGTCGTTCACAGCTCGTTCACAGCCTGTTGTGCTTTGCGGAGTGGGCGACTCATGGACCTGCCCGTCTCGTGATGGGCCTGCAAGACGGACACCTTATAGCCAGTTCGTGGTTTCACAGTTCTTCAACCGACATACCCGCTCCCAGACATTTGGCCATCAAAATCCGTTCTCCGCTAAAGTCACTTACCTCAATCCCTTTCCTGATTTGCGCCGGCCGCAGTCTGGAACCGTGCGACTGCTACGGTCGCAGGTTCGAATCCTGCCTCGGGCATGGATGTGTGTGATGTCCTTAGGTTAGTTAGGTTTAAGTACTTCTAAGTTCTAGGGGACTGATGACCACAGCAGTTGAGTCCCATAGTGCTCAGAGCCATTTGAACCATTTGAACCTGATTTGCGACTCTTATCGTCGCTAATGTGATTCCTCATTCCTCTGCTCGGTTTGTGTAATTTCCTTACGACATCACGTTCCCACAGCGCCTCCAGGTGGCACACGACTTCATGGTGGATGGTGGTCGTAATGTTTCGTATCATCAGCGTACACTGAGGTGCCAAAGTCATGGGATACCTCCTAATATCGTGTCAGATCTCCTTTTGCCCAGTAGAATGCAGCAACCCAACGTAACACGGGATCAGAAACCCATTGGAAATCCGCTGGAAAAATTATTGACCTCTACTGTCTCTATAGCTGTCCATAATTCCGTAAGTGTTGCCGGCGCAAAATTTGTGTGCACGTACTGACCTCTCCATTATGTCGTGAACGTCTGATAGGGCTCATTTTGGGGGATATTGGTGGCCAGGTCATTCACTCGAACTCTCCCGAGCGTTCGTCAAACCATTTTCGAACAATTGTGACCCTGTGATATCGTTGTTTAGGAACGTGAAGTACATGAATGCAAACGGTCTCCAAGTAGCCAGATGTAACATTTCCGTTAAATAATACGTTCAGGTGGACAAACGTTTCCTGTCAATGACAAGTTCAGGTGGACCAGAGCACCCAGTCCATTCCATGTAAACACAGGCACCATCAAGGAGCAACCACCAGCCAGCACAGTACCTTGTTGACAACTTGGATACATGGCTTGGTGCGGTCTCCGCCGTTCTCAGACCCTGCCATCAGCTAACTAGACTCATCTGACCAGGCCACGATTCTCCAGTCGTCTAGGGTCGACCCAGTATGCTCACGAGCCCAGGAGAGGCACTCCAGGCGATGTCGCGCTGCCCGCCGAGGTGGTCGAGCTGTTCTAGGCACTACAGTCTGGAACCGCGCGACCGCTACGGTCGCAGGTTCGAATCCTGCGTCGGACATGGATGTGTGTGTTGTCGTTAGGTTCAAGTAGTTCTAAGACTAGGGAACAGATGACCTCAGATATTAAGTCCCATAGTGCTCAGAGCCAGTTGAATCATATTTTGAGGTCGCGCTGTTTTCAAAGGCACTGGCGTCGGTCGTCTGTTGTCGTAGCCCAGTTACGCAATATTTCGCAGCATAATGGATACGTTAGTCGTACGTCCCACATTGATTTCTGCGGTATTTCACGCAGTGTTGCTTGTCTGATACTACTGACAATTATACGCAAACGCCGCTGGAATCAGTCGCTAAGTGAAGGCCGTCGGTCACTGCGTTGTCCGTGGTATTCTCGGAATACTCTTCACACTGTGGGTCTTGGAATATGGAGTTTCCCAAGGACTTCCGAAATTGAATGTCCCATGCGTCTAGATCCAATACAATTTCACGTTCAAAGTCTGCTCATTCTCGTAGTGCGGCCTTAATCAAGTTGCAAAACATTTTTTCATTAATGACCGAATAAAAATGACAGCTCCGCTAAGGCACTCCCGTTTTATTCCTTATGTACGCAATACTGTCGCCATAAGTATTGCGCTTATTGCTACACCATATCTTTTGTCAGTACTGTATTTTGCGAAATTATCAATACTAATGAAAAGTTTTTTACAGGTACAAGACTGCAGTTACAGGTGTCTAAGGGCACGAAAGGAAACAATAGTTGAGAAGCGAGTGAAACAAGATTGTCGCTTATCTCCAATGTTTGATAGACAGTCCCCCATATAATAACTTTATCGGGTTACTGGACACTTTTCAAGAAGCTCTCGATAAGTCAGTTGTTTCCCGTAGACACTGTGAGATGTAGTTGTTTGTACTGAAATTATATTGGTATACCTTAACTTTTTTTATACTGACGCTTCAGTTTCAGAATTTTAGGACGAAATTAACGTTATTAGTTTAAAGTATAATGTTTCGCATGGGTGCCAAGGTTTCTGATTTTATTTTTTCGTGAATAACACATTGTCTATTGATGAAATCGCAAGCGCGTGGTTGCACATTTTATCAAGTTGTTTCAATCTCACTGCTATAGGTAAATTAAATGAGCGCCTAATGAGGATTTGGAGTTATAAATTTTCCCATAATTTGTGAACTGTGTTATTCGGTCAGCCACATTGCCGTGTGATGCTGCGATAGTGTCGACGTCTTCTGATTTAGTAATCTATCGTAAGTATTGACGAATTCACTGTCTGGAATGCGTTTTATTTTCATTGACATTTGAATGTTGTTGCTAAACTGTCGAGTTTCAGTCTTCGTGTGTTTGTCAGTGGTCTAGCCCGGTGAATTGGCTATTTGTATTCACTACGGAACTGTGCTGAATTTCTTCATTACGTGAATACCTTCTCGTATAGTTTAATTTTATCTCTTTTTCTTTCCCTTTAACGTATTTCATGTTATTCTTACGTGGTTACTTTCTGAGGACAGACGTTTTCATCTAGTCACTTCGAGCGCTGTGTGATTCGTTAAATGATTATTTCTGCCTGCCCAAAAGCTCACTTGATTATGCTGAAGCCTACTATAGCTTTCAGTAAACGATTGTTCTTTTTCTTTGAGACTGATGACCATGCAGTTTGCCCCCCCCCCCCCCCCTCTTTTAAACCAACCAACCCACATTTCCTTTGAAGCAGCATCTATAGCGGGATACTGATAACATTTTATTTTTCTTAATTTAACGGAAGTTCGCGGATTTCATATCTCTACATTTTATTGACTTTCTTACCTTCCCGCTGTGCAGTAATTTCAGTAGATACAATGCTGGGGCAGCTTCTGTCTTGCCAACTCTATTTTTGCGTGGGTGATCGAGTGATTGATTCTGCATTTAATCGTTTCCCTTACGAATGAAAGTGTTTTCTTCCCCATTCCCACATTCCAGTGCAATGGTGTCAGCTTCCGTTTGAAATAAATGAGAGAACATTACCCATCATTGTATGTTTGTGGTTCATCTTATGTCGATCGCAGAACATTGCCTTATGTAGAGTATTGACTGCCTTTCTGTTGATACTAAAACAAATTCAATTTTAGAATTATTACTCAAACACGAGTTATACTAATTTGCAATACTCATTGCATACTGATACAATCAGATGATATTAATGTATAAAGTACTCGGTTTAAATTTAAAGATAAAATGCCGTGTTTTTGCCCAAATTACACCCGCATGTTGATAAAGCTCATGTTATGGAAAACTGAATTGGTTCTCCATAAGATGAATGTATATATAAAAGTGTCTGAAATGTTAGCACCGAAATAAAGTTGAATTATATGAGAATAAGCAAAGAACATGTTTCACTAAGCCATGGAGCTCAGGGTCAATTAAATTCTGTAACCAGCAACAAACAGTAGTCTTTCACCCCATCAACGATAATTGACCCCAAAAGTTTGAGTCTCTTAGGCACTTGGAGATAAATGACATTGCACGCAATTTGTATGTTACCTAACCAAGATCCGTTCCTGGATAGCTCAGCAAAAAAGAGCAATCCCAGCTATAGACGAGGACCCGGTTTCGGATCTTGGTCTCTCAGAGAGTTTGAATCTATTCGCGTGTTCGAATACAAAAAAATGGTTGAGTAATGTGATTTTCTTTTCGATTACATCTGAACTATGTAATGGAAAAGTATCGCCATTTTGAAATTGAGATTTTCGTGTGCATGTATTCATTTGAAATTTGGTAATATTCAAATGCCCTTTTTTTCATTTGGTGAGAAGTGTATCGCTGTATATGTAGTGTATGAGGGAGAAGTATATCTGTACTAAAATATACTCTATCTCCTAAGATATATGATAACATGAAATGTGACTGAATAGATCGATCAGTGAATCAATGAATGAATAGTATTCTGCAGTCTTCTGAAGGAAAGAGCACAACTGTTGGCCTGTTGTGCCCTGTCTGGCCTGTCTGGCTTGCTTACAAATTAGAGTCGTGTTGACACACGTGGGTCTTGTGCTACGTCACGAGACGAGGATTTGCGTAGCACTCACGCAACAAAAGACTACTTGGGCCGCCTTTGAAATCCGTACGAAGCCGGAAAGAGAGTAGCGAGCATACGGCCGGTGGCTTGTCTCTGTCACTTCAGAGAACAGCTCCACACAAAGCAAGATGCTCGATAAGAAGCGCCAGTGCAAACACGAAATGATATATTGGGCCCTCTGCCTCTTAAAGCGGCCTCCCTGCGTCCGTTGCTCACTCCATAGCCCGCCAGCATGGCGCTGCCAAGAGGGAAAGGTAAGACGACGGCAGCTCTGACATGTCCAACTGTTCTTGCGCCGCTTAATTAACAGGTGGTTTATGCGAATTTTTGTGAATTCGATGACTCACTGAGTAACTGACAGTGCCAGTATGAGACAGTGAGTGATGCTTCATCCAGTAAACAGCAAATGCTTCTCATAGCAACTGCAGTTATGTAAGAGAATATTATCAATAGGCCGACGTATTATACACCAGACTGCCATATACTAGGGATTTAGTGTGGAGCTGACGTGCACTATCTATGATTTGTACACAAAAACGTGTTATGTAGGCCTGAAATAGTAAAAGAAATATGAGATTGCCTAATAACGCACAAAATTTTACCTTCAGAAAAAGTGTTCTTGGAACTTATATATGCATTTTTTGTCAGTAAGGCAATGGTGGAGAAAACCTACTCCGAAATATCCGCTCTATAATGTTCCATTTGTTCCCGTTGCATGATTTTCTGGGATAGACCAGATGCCGGCCGCGGAGATCTAGCGGTTCTAGGCACTCAGTGCGGAACCGCGCGACTGCTACGGTCGCAGGTTCGAATCCTGCCTCGGGCATGGATGTGTGTGATGTCCGTAGGTTAGTTAGGTTTAAGTAGTTCTAAGTTCTAGGGGACTTATGACCACAGCAGTTGATTCCCATAGTGCTCAGAGCCATTTGAACCATTTTGATAGACCAGATAATGAAGACTTCCACATGTTAGTAAATACAACCCTGGTGTGAGTACTTATTTACTATTCCTAGTATCGTAACCATATCTGAAACGTAATTATGGGGGTAGATGGGTGCTTTTGAGTTGATTAATTTGACATATCGCTGTCACCTTGCAAGCTTACTACGTACCACGTGATACTGAAACTGGGACCCAGATCAGGGTAACAAAATCAGGTCGGAGTTCTCCGCTTCTCGTTTTAATAGACGCCAAACGCGGCTGCCCTAACGTGGGACCTCGTGTTTCAGTCACATCGGGTAATACCTGCAGAATGTGACATTTACTGTGTTTGCCTAACTTCCCCGCGCTGCAGGCTGCGTCATACTCTTTGTACCAGCCCAAGGACTCCGTCGGTCTTAAAGCGCGTGATAATAACTGGGTCAGAGGCCTTAGATAGGAGCACAGAGATAGAGCCGTAAGCTGCAAGCAGCTACTCCTCTCCGTACGTTAAAGTGACACTTTTGCGATACGACGAGGTTTGGACGATTTCCAGAAAGGAGAAACCACGAACTGTCTCCTGCCTGAATTGGGGAACCGTAGACGGCTAGGCTGCGACCGCCATCACAGTGCTCCTTCTCTGGGCATGCCAAGTCTGCACACCACGGGCCAACGGCTGAAAACGTTATCAGCCACACTCGTTACGTCATCCAGTGACATCACTGTTCCTAAGACCCAGTTCGTGTTAATGGCCCGTATTTCCCAAGTTTAAATGGTTTACAAAACCAAACAGTTTGATCCTGGCCAATCAGCATCAAGTGTAATGTAGCCAGCTATAACCGAAGCAATCTAACCCGCCTTCATATCACTGTCCCAGTTCACTCATCGTTCGGCGTGCGCTGTGACACTGAATAAACAAACACAATCTTAAATTTCACGACAACCGTCAAGTTATTTACTTACACTTTCAAAATTAACTGCGTGAATAGCAATGAGAAAAACCCTGTAACATAATTTATGACAATGAATGTGCTCAACAGACTACGTCCCACTCATAAACCAAACTTTATACTGTTTGCACTAAATAACTGCCAAAGATATGTGCATGGTGAGGGAGGGCAAAAGAAAAAGACACTCTCACAACTTCAAAGACACTACAATTCATTTCTTATAATAACACTATAGGTAAAAGATCCATACTGGGAGTGGTTCATTGCGACGTATCCGTATTTAATGTTATAAATATTACTTAATTATTTGTGATTCAATGAACTGATAAGATATAGTAATGAAAGAAATTTCATTTTGAATCGTTGCTCCTCATAATGGCGTTTATTCGTGTTATGGGTGGTCTATAATAATACATTACACGCAAAAGTGTAACAATGGTCTAATTACAGTAGAAAGTTTAATTTGCTGTTACGTTGTTATTGTTCGCCTAGGACATCGTGTATAGTTCCCATAATATTCTACTAATACTGTTGACTATGTTTCCGTTTTTTCTGTTGGTATTACTGTAATTCATACAACAACAAATAATATTTATTATGAAATGTAGTTACATCTACATTATGTGATCAAAAGTATCCGGACACCTGGCTGAAAATGACTTACACGTTTGAAGCACCCTCCATTGATAATGCTGGAATTCAATATAGCATTGGCACACCCTTAGCCTTGATGATTTCTTCCATTCTCGCAGGCATACGTTCAATCAGGTGCTGGAAGGTTGCTTGGGGAATGGCAACCCATTCTTCACCGAGTGCTGCACTGAGGAGAGGTATCGATGGTGATCGGTGAGGCCTGGCACGAAGTCGGTGTTCCACAACATCCCAAAGGTGTTCTATAGGATTCAGGTCAGTGCTCTGTGCAGGCCAGACCATTACATGGATGTTACTGTCGTGTAATCACTCCACCACAGGTCGTGCATTATGAATAGGTTCTTGATCGTGCTGCAATATGCAATCGCCGTCCCCTAATTGCTGTTCAGCAGTGGGAAGCAAGAAGGTGCTTAAAACATCAATGTAAGCCTGTGCTATGATAGTGCCACCTAATACAGCAAGGGGTGCAAACCCGTCCATGAAAAACAGGACGACACAGTAACACCACCGCCTCCGAATTTTACTGTTGACTCTACAAACGTTTGCAGATGACGTTCACCTTGCATTCGCCATATCCACGCCCTGCCATCGGATCGCCACATTGTGTACCGTGATTCGTAACTCCACACAACGTTTTTCCAATCGTCCAATGTTTATGCTCCTTACATCAAGCGAGGCGTTGTTTGGCATTTACCGGCGTGATGTGTGGCTTATGAACAGCCGGCCGAGTATGAAATCCAAGTTTTCTATCCTCTCGCATAACTGTCTCAGTAGTTGCAGTGGATCCTGATGCATTTTGGAATTCCTGTGTGATGGTCTGGATAGATGTCTGCCTATTGCACATTACGACCCTCTTCAACTGACGGCTGTCTCTTTAAGTCCACAGACGAAGTCAGCATATATGCTTTTGTGCTGTAAGTGTCCATTCGCGTTTTCACTTAATTTTCGCCTCGGAAACAGTGCACCTAGGCATGTTCAGCAGCGTGGAAATCTCACCTGCAGACACCCAATCACCTGACCACGTTCGAAGTCCGTGAGTTCAGTGGAGCACCCCATTCTGCTCCCTCACGATGTCTAAAGACTAACGAGGTCGCTGATATGGAGTAGCTGGCTGTAGGTGGCAGCACAATGCTCCTAATATGAAAAACGCGTGGTTTTTCGGGGTCCGGATACTTTTGATGATATAGAGTACTTAAAAATCGCGTTTGGCCTTTTGACTTCTGTATTTCCAGCTAAAACGCTGAAACTGGTCGGTTGATACATCTGTGACGTCACGAGTCACTATTTTTATCTTCTCGGATGCTGTGGATCTTGTACATTTCCAATAATATCTCGTTGACGAGTAAACGAATTAGAAAATTGTTTACACGAGTTACAAGAGCTCCAGAATCAGCTTCTGCTGAAGAGAAAAAAAGTGGATTTTGTCTTGGATGGAATGAGGAGTGAAAGAAATCGTTTTCTAGAGAAATCTATTGCCTTTAAACTACCGACATCGTGTTATCTTTGACGTCTGAGCAATTTTGTTAAGTTATTGTGTCTGCACTGGGTTCAAAAATGGGTCTGAGCAGTATGCGACTTAACTTCTGAGGTCATCAGTCGCCTAGAACTTAGATCTAATTAAACCTAACTAACCTAAGGACATCACACAGATCCATGCCCGAGGCATGATTCGAACCTGCGACCGTAGCCATCCCTCGGCTCCAGACTGTAGCGCCTAGAACCGCACAGCCACTCCTGCCGGCCCTGCACTGGAACCATGAGGAAATTCAGCCGAATAACCGCCTACAAGGTAATTACGTACATACATCTTTTAAAATTATAAGGGAGTGCGCATCGCAGGATCAAAACAAAGGCTATTTCACTTTACATTTTTGTGGGGCTGGGCCCCTGTCGGCAGCCAATGTAACCTGCACATAAACACGACTATGAGGTATGATCCACATTACAATTAATAAGTGTCAAGTATTGATTTACTAAGTAGACAGTAATGTGGAAATGCTTCGCGTGTGAACTTTGAACAGTGCAGCGACTACAATTCCGTCACTGAATGAATGAGTGGGTTCACTTAAAAGAGTGGTGCCAAAGAGTGGTGCCCTGCGACGTCAACCTCGGACTAGGAGAAGCTTCAAAGAGCGAAGTCCCGAGACTTCCGGGAAAAAGTCAATGCTCAGAATTTCATGTGACACGTAAGCTAGTTTAATGGTGTCACATTGCCTTCAACTTTCGCCATAGCACTGCCCAGCACCACTGTAGACGTGTAAAACAATGGGAAGATTGTCACGGCGCCCCTGTATCCACACCTGACCACTGCTTTCGACGCCCCTGGGTGGTCCATCGTTGAAATCAAGTGGTTTTCTTATAGCTGGCTAAGGGAAACATTTCACAGATACCATATAACACAACAATGCAGCGAATAATAAATTTTTCCCCTAATTAGTACTGTAACTGTATAGTAATTGTGACGTGATTTTTGTTATCTGTACCTTTCATATTTTATGTTGTCATACTATTAGATGTGAAGAATTAATTGAAACGAACTAATTAATTAATAAAATTTTAATTATGATGTAGTAAAATCGTTGGCCTAGTCAGGGAAGGTTACTATTATATAGAGTGAAAGAACACGTTTGAAGTAAGGAGTATTGTGACTGGGCGCGTGAGCGAGGAGTCGGGCACCAGTGGTAGGCGGAGAGAGTTGCTGGCGAAAAGTGGTCAAGTGCAGACGCGGTGTTCTGAGAAACAAACAACAAGAATTTTTCGTGTATGGCCAGGTGTATCAGGTGGTTGCAGAGGGGCTCAGCACAATATCATCAATAGTATTTAATAATAATGAAGAGTACTGTGGGCGCAAACTTGTTCCATGCAGCGACAATGAAGAAGAGCCGGTTGTCGTACATTGTCAACGAATAATGGCTCACATCGCACCAGCAGCAGCTCATCACATGAAGATCCGGCCCGTTTCATCTTTAGATTGTACAATTCTAGCAGGCGTCGTAGTCATTATTAAATAAAGCAGGACTGTTTACTGCAGCAACGTTTATAGTGTAAATTAACTTTAACGTAACAGACTCCTATCGAATCACCATTAGTGACTCTAAAAATACCACCAACGAAAGAACAGTAAAATATTGAAAGTGGTGAGCTTATTTAATTCCGGTAATTAAGATAAGGAGGTGCAATTTGCAAAACTGATAACTATCCAAACGGTAGTGCTGAGCAACGAGTAAGTACTGGCTTGGATTTGGGGACTTCTTGTAAATTTCGCTCAGCTGTGACTGAAAGATAACAGTTAAGGGACTGATTATCTCATCGGATGGAAGAGATGGGCAATGTTGACATTTAGTAAACGATTCTGAAAGACATGATTACGATACCACACGCAGGTGAGAAGGTACGTCCTGGTGGACACGGCGTGCAGGTGTGAAGTAATCAGGGAATTACAAGGCACTAACGTGCTGTGGATGCCCAATACGTTGCTTTTTCAACAGCGCCTAGTAACTCTTGTGTAGAGGCCCAAGACGGCTGAGGAAAGCTGACGTAATTATTACAAGAGCACTCCTATTGTCCCCTCCGGGTAATTACGTCAGAGGCATAGGGAAAAGAGATAAATAAGAGAACCCAGAGGCTCAAAGGCGGCAGTCGTCTCGCCATTTTGTCTGCGTGTGGAACCAGAGAGAACGACGATTGGTTAAGCTACAGGCCAGTCACGACGATCTTCTAGTGATGGATATCGACGTCCAACAGGTCCGCTGAAGCAACCTCCAACCTTGGTACAACGAATGCGCCATAACTGTGGCGGGGCGAGTCGCAACTTGGAGCTGCACTGGTGCGAGGAGCGAAAAGGCTGCTACCCTCCTCTCCCAGGGTGACATCGCCAGGAAGACTGCATGTCACCAGCCGCAGGAGTCGCACTGGGATGCGATTCGTGGCAGACACTCAGCCAAGGCGCTACGTCTGCAAGGATGGGCGGCCGGACGCCGACGCAGCACATTCCGGCATCGGCTCTGGCGCTGACCCATGGACGGACGCCGGGCCTCCTATCATGGGGATTAGCGGATGGTCCACTGGGTACCTTAAAAGCAATAGTCAATGACCCGTTTGCGGTGTTTCTCTGCGCGCTTTGGCGCGTGTCACCCTCTCTCCCAAAACAAACTTGTCGGTCGTTGTGACGTGTTACAACCCCTGATATCGGGTGTAACCTCCGTGACACAGTACTCGTTAAAGCCTGTGCTATGGTAAGCGAGCGGGATTCTGCTTATGAGAAAGGATTTTCGTATAGTTATAGACCGCGTGTACCTGAATAGTGGCAAATCAGACTTACATCCACTCTGTGACAACAATGATCCGTCAAGTAAGATCGAAATGCAATTACACGTCAGGATGGATCAAAAGCAACCCAGAAGATGCTACCAATTACATAATAATATGGTCGTCAGCCTAATTAGGCATAAACTGAGTTTCTTCCCTATACAAGTTGGTATATATTCACGCAAAACAACTGGTGGTAACACTGCGTAATATAGTCGAATTTTAGAACCAGATAATTTATTGAACTGATAGTTTCACGTTTTGTACGGGTATGGATGAATACTTAACACTACACTATAATGTATACTACAAAACTTTATACTGTCTCCCGGGTTCCCAGGTTCGATTCCCAGCGGGATCAGGGATTTTCTCTGCCTCGTGATTGCTGGGTGATGTCCTTAGGTTATTTAGGTTTAAGTATTTCTAAGTTCTAGCGGACTGATGACCATAGATGTTAAGTCCCATAGTGCTCAGAGCCAGTTTTATACTGCCTATTAATCTGATTAAAATCGGGCATAGGTTACCCTAGAAATTGCACTTTCGTACCACATACAAAATGTCAATTTTGATCAAGATAAAACACTGATGAATTTTGACTTTTATATTGACTAACTTTTGGTGGTCAAACCAATTTAGAACACTTCAGAATTCAAATGACTGAGGGGGGACTCTGAAACTGTTATGATCGCTGTATTTAAAATTTTGATTACTGAGTTTATTATGCGTTCAAGATTTCCAGTATATGTTACTGCTCCGTTCATCTTATTTATTGTTCATTTAAATGCCTTTAAATCTGTCTCGAAATAATAAACTTCGTTACTATACCAATAGTAAAGTTTTCTTTCAACTTCGTTAGACCTTCGTCGCTGATTTCCTGGTTCATTAACAAAACATTCCTTTACACACCATTCTAACATAGCTACTTCTGAAATAATTATTATTATCACAAATTTTAATTTTCATTTCGGGACACTCGGATTGCACAACATTTGGAAAGGACCTTGTCTAGGTTAGTTGCAAGGATAATTAAATGATGGGAAAGTTTTGGTAAAATTTAGGTTATTATTACACCAAACAAACACAATTCACTCTCTGATCCACACAAATACAGTACTAAAACTTTCAACCTGCTCGTATCGATGCGGCGTTTGGCAGGCGGCGAGATGCTGAGCCACAGAGCGCACATACAATCACAGCTCTGTCTCTTGATGTATCGGCACTTTGTCGCAATACTTTTCCACTTAGTGCCTATGGACTTTTGCCATGCTGTGTGGGCGTTGGAACGGCATACCAGAGGCTCAGTGAAGCTACGTCTTCCAGGAGAGCCTCCTCGCTCAGACAAATGACAAACTCCAACTACTACTGCTGAGCCCGTTGTGCCGTGCAGTGCCCGTGTGCATTTTTCCCGCGCTCGCCTGCCATCCACCGTTTACCGCTCCCTGACAGATCGGGTATTCACCCGAGGTTTTGCATTCAACATATCCTAACACATTGCATACGTACGGACCAGACGCACTGCTACAATCTTAAACATTTTACAACAGTTTCAACATTTGTTACATTTCAATTCTATTATAATATTACTTGACATTTGACATAAACATTAATATTCACATTGAAACTTATTTACAGTTTTCTTAACACAATGGCGTGAAACAAAAATATTGAAACCAGGACATCATTTACCCAAGTTTATCGAAAAATCAGATGGAAAAAGCTACTTATATGTACAATAGTACAGCGTCGTTGTTGCTGCACGGGATACTGAACTTTTTTGTTTAATTTTTAAACTAGTTAAATAATAACGACGAACAGCAAGATAGTAAAAACCTAATTTAAATGATTGTTCCGAAAAACATATTAATTCAGGGAAATGCCGTTTTTTTCTGTGCACTGCAAACTGTGCTGATGTTTGCAGAGTACGTAACAGTGAAGCGTAAGATTACTAATTATTCGCTTAATAAGACATCATAAACTTTCCAGAAAGACTTGTTGTAACAGAAAAATAGCATTCATGAGCATCTACATTCCTTACATCAGTAGCAATCAGCATTGCAACGAGTAATGCAAAGTTATTCATTAAGCGAATTGATTTGCAAACATCTTTTATGTGCATGTGCTCAGTACCAACTGTTCTGGTGGATTTGTGATTAACTTTAATTCATGGTATTAAAAATTTTACATCCGAGCATGAGGTAGTGCATCTGGTTCTGTTCTCGCTTGATTACAATTCAATGATAGTTCGCTGTTACAGTTTGTAAACAATTAATAGTAATACGGAAAATTTTGTTCACATTGTGACATGTCGACCGTTCTTATGTACTTGGTGATAAAAAACTATAGCGGAATCATTTATTTATTCCAAATTTTACTACTTCTTATTTTAATTTCCTTCTATCATTATCGTGTGAAAGTAGACGCACAATATGCATTTGGTTCTAACTGTATCTGCCCTCACCTGGAAATTCAATCATACAGGGTACGGCATCGTTCATAGTAGGATATTAAAAACACACCATCAGGCAGTAACTGTAATTTATTTATTACCTCTTATATCAATTAGTAATTAAAGTTATGTCATTTACTAATGTTTAAGTTGTTGTCCATTGCGTGGATTACGTTTTGAATATCACTCCTGTCAAATGATGCTCCCTCTGCACAACACATTCATCTAGGCGTATTGGAAGCTTTCCATAACTCGGCGTCACGTATTCCCTGGGACATTGCCGATGGCAGTTCGAATGCGATCCCTCAACTCAGGAATGTTGGCACAACGTGTTCGGAACACTTCTTGCTTCAGGTAGCCCCAAGGGAAAAAGTGTGCACGTGAAAGGTCAGGTGAGCGAGGCGGCAAGGAAATGTCACCAAAACGGGAAATTATTTTAGGGAAATGTCTGTCGAAATAGATCCATGCAAATTCTGGCCACCATTCCTGAGCTGAAGGATCACAACTGCCGTCGGCAATGTCCCAGGGAATACCTTTTGCTGAGTTATAGAAAGCTTCCAGCGCCGCCTACATGAATGTGTTGTGCAGAGGAGCATCATTTGACAGGAGTCATATTCAAAAGGTAATCCACGCAATGGACAACAACTTACATATTAGTGAATGGTATACCTTTAACGATTAATTGAGATAAGAGGTATTAAATAAACTACAGGTACTGCCTGACGGTATGAATGCTGCCGCACCCTGTACTTCGAAATACATGTGTTTCCTAAACAACAGGGAACATTAGGTGCAGATCATACTCAAAAATCTTCATTAACCGGAACTGTAGATCCCTTACAGCTGCCGTTTAGGAGATGGCATGAAGAGCGTCAATGGAAGCACCTGTTGCCTTCTGACGATCATTTACACTTATTTCGCCGTCGTAAACGACCGCTTGCAGCGCGATGTGCCACAGGACGATGTTCGTGATGACCTCTGACGTTGCTTACATCTCTGAACGATTTACCGCTACTCTAAGGACATCGTGGGGTTGCAAGACCATTGAATGTGATCTGAGCCCATTGCAGAGTAGCACTACCACAATTTTTGCTCTGGTGAACAGGGTGTAAACATTAGCAATTTTTCAAAACCACTCGACGAAATAGCAAAGGATGTTTACGCTTTTTGAGCCCTCCTGTTTTGCTCTCTCCTGTGCCATTATCGCTGAGGACACTGACAAATGCATGAATACACTCAGGTCGCCAGAGAAATGGAATACCTCCTAATATCGTGTCGGACCTCCTTTTTCCTGGCGTAGTGCAGCAGCGCCACGTTGCACGGACTCAACAAGTCGCTGGAAGTCTCTTGCATAAATACTGAGCTACGGGGCCTCCATAGACTTCCATAATTTCCACAAGTATTACCGGTGCACGATTTTGAGCACGAACTGACCTCCCTATTATGTCCCAAAAATGTTTGGGAGCATTAATGTCGGGCGATTTGCGTTGCCAGATCATTCGCTCGAATTGTCTAGAGTTTTCTTCAGTCCAGTCACACACCAGTTTCTGCATGTCCGAAAGCAAGCACTTGAGCAGCCATGAAATGCCACTCACCTGCTGGGTGGCAAAGGGGTTACTTGCTTGCAGGCTCCTAGAAGTCATTCAGTGGTTGTCTCTGTACAAGTACATATTTAAAGCACTCCACAAGAGTGTGTGTTGACACCGAGGGCTTTGCCGAAATGGAGGAGGTGGGAACTTGGTGTAACCCTCCGAATTTTGTTCATGCATGTCTATGTTCATGCTACAGGGGGCTCAGTACATGTAAACACCCTTTGCTGCTTCACACCACGTTCAGATTTCGTCGAATTGTTTTGAATACTCTGTATATCAAAGCAGAAACAGTGGTCGTGCTATGCTCCAAAGGATGAGGTCATGTTCAGTTGGGCTGGAGCCACATATGTCCTCTGAAAAGGATTCATTCGTCTGGGGAGCGTCGGCAGTGTAAAAGATTGTCAACTTGAGTTTTCGACCGCGGAAATATATGAAAACGAACGCCCCTGGGGGACAGATGATTTTGTTCCAACTCCTGAGGCCTTTTCTTGTCGATTCTGAGCGGCAATGGGTCTGAAATGTTTCCCTTAGCCACTTATAAGATGACTGTGTGATTTCAACGCTCGGCGTCGCCGTTCTGACCTCCATCGGGAGGAGTCAAGAGAAACTGTGAGATGCAGTTCAACGTGGACGGGATGACCTTCCCATCATGTGACACATCCACGATGTTTGTGGTGCAATTTGGTGTCACTGTGTCATTGCATGACAACGGAGCTCTGGGCTTCTCTTCACATGTGTCGACAACTTGCTATTGGAAATATCGTCGAGCCCCAGAAGACGTGACAGGGAGTAACAGGGTTCTAGGCACCTTACAGTAAGTTTTCAGACTTCTACGTCACAGTGGGTAAAATGAAGGTTTCCAAACCAGTGACCATTTAATTTTTTTGTACAGTGTAGTTACAGGCGGAATCTCCTTATTAATCGGTTAATCTGTTTCTCCACGATGGGGTCGTTACGAATGTTTCATTACTTCTTTCAACGAAGGATGAACAAATGATCTAATGATTATTAGAATAGCTACACCAAATAGCTCCTTGCTATAAGTAATGTTTATTTACGACAGACTGTTTCAGCGTCATTTTCAAGTACTTGCGATTACAATTTTGGTGAGAACAGGTACGGATGCAAATGTGAATCACATTTAAGCAGCTGTGTTATACTCACGTCTAGACTAAAGTGACGTGCATATTGTGTCGTTAGTGGACTGCCTTAATGATAAAATATGTCAAGATGCCGAAAATAAAATGTTAATTACGACGTGATAGCAGTTTGACACTTCCCCTACCGAGCGAGGTGGCGCAGTTGCTAGCACAGTAGATTCACATTCGAGAGGACGAAGTTTCCCTGATTTCCCCAAATCGCTTCAGGCAAATGCAAGAATGGTTCCTTCGAAAGGGCACGGCCGACTTCCTTCCACGTCCTTCCCTAATCGGATGAGACCAATGACCTCGCTGTCTGGTCACCCCCACCCCCTCCAAAAAGAAAAAAACAACCCAACACAACAGTTCCACTTTCACGACGCAATATGTTCACAAAGATTGTGCAGATGAACAGCGATATTATTTTACTAACTAAAATTTGTTACGTTTATCTTTGGTTGTTCCATTTGTCACTTTCGATTTATCCATTTTCGTGTTCTAAAAGTTCAATACAATTTTTATGGTAGTAATTGTGTCTAAATTCTGTAAGTTTATTATTCTTTGTGGTTATTTTCTCGTGTACATATAAATTTCTGATTTCTTGAGAAAGTTCGTTGCAAAAGCCTTTGGTATTCTGTGGAGAAACTGTAGTGAATTTCTATCTTATCAACAGTATGTTTTTCATTTTCAAGTGTAGAAAGAAGCCGCCTGATTATATTTGCACTCTCTAGTGTGTTATTTATATCTAACGTTAAAATTTCTTCCTGGTTGGCCAATGTAAAAGCTATTACAGCTCCCACATGCGATTTTATATGTGCTTAGTATGTACAATTTGGTTGAGAGTAGGCCAATGTGAGTTAAAGAATTTTTCTTCCAGAGAAATTAGGAATTTAGGAAAATGTCGGCTAATGTGCCTGTTACACTATTACCTAAGCCTTCTCCATTTTCTACCGTATAAATTTTGTTGTTAATTTCACAATAATTTTGTGCTCTTACTATTTCCCAAAGATTTATAATTTCAACTGCTCCAGCCATGGATATTCTCCTATATTGTAACAGGTTATTTTTTATTATTTGGATTGTTTCCTGTACTGACACATTGGTGAATAGATTAGTGACATCAAATGAAACAAATTTACCATTACGTGATATATGTATGTGTTTTATATCGCTTGCTAGAGTACATGTATTTTTGATTGAGTATTTTTTGTCAAAATTGTTTCTTTTTTTGTGTAGCGGCTTTCTTGTACAAGTGTTGTACATTCTGAATTTTTTACACGAACTTAGGTAGAGACGAACTGCTTCTGTTTAAATGATTGTCTTGACACATAACGAAAACCATCATTCCTTGTTACGGTGTCAAAGATATCAGAAGTGGATGAAAAGGAAGTCATTTTCTACGAATATTAGTTTGCTATGGATTTCACGTCACTCCTTCTTTCCACCATGCATTACTCGTTTTATTAGATCTTCGCCATTTATCAGAAGACCGAGATGAAACATAAGTTTCAACCACAGAGCGGTTGTGCGTTTTTTAAGGTTCGAGACTCTGAGACAAAGCACATATAGTTACCAGGGTGGGATACAACTTTTGCTTTACGAGGAAAAAAGGTACTACGTACACAATGATTTCCTGAAAGAGCTTATATTTCCAGTACTGGTAAGGTGAAAGAAAGTACTGTCGTATGGCTTTAATGGCTCGGAGGCCCTGGGGCCAGGTTCAGCCACCTACTTGGAAAGGCATTTCCTATCTTTTGTGCACATGTCCTTCGCGAATGCTAAAATCAGTTTATGAAGTGTATCTGTTATGTGTCTTATGATGCTAAGTTTACGTTATATGATGATGAGAGAAGGGGTAAGGTGAAACTCAATACGAGCACATACCCTTCTCCTTTCGAATAGCACCAAGGGGTGAGCCGAGGTCAACGAACCCATCAAACGGTCGGATCGTTGTCAACAGTGTCACATGCTCTCCCTCCATGACACAATGGCGCCAAGTCCTGTGATGAGGGAATTTACGCAATCACCTCTCCTTCCCTGTGGCGCAAAGACAAAGCGAAAATTGACAACAACGTGTCACCCAGCCGGGCAGTCACCCATCCAAGTTCAGGCCACGGCCGTCCTTGCTAATCTTTGGTCATCTGACGAGAACCAGTGTGTGCCACGACGCAAGACCGCTGACTGTCGATGAAGGCTGAATAGCTACGGTTAGCGGCTTACACTTTCTAGGGGCCAATTAGTGGTACGTCTGACTCATAGAACAGACAGCAAGTGGCCACTTGGTACTCCAGGTGTCCAGATGTCCATCACATACGTAAAGAACCTGTATTATACGTCTGTTTCTTAAACGCAGTGCTGATTTCTGTGTCAATGAGAGCAACCTACAGCGAATGCTTTATTTCCTGGATTGTTTTAGAAAAAGTAAAGAGGATTAGAGCCTAACACCCCATGGACGTCGATGACATTAGTGCTGAATCGCTGCTGTTCTTCTTCTTCCGTCACTTCCTTCAACGGTCTCAGAATGAAGTGGAATACGAAATAGGAGGAACAAAATGATTGTAACTGAAGTCTTTACAGGTTTAACTAAATTTTCCTGAGATTATTGCAGTGAGTCTGACCTGAAGCTTACTGTGTGGTCGAAACCCGAAACGCAAGAATATAAGTGACTGAGTGGCAAAAAAAAGAATATATGTATATATATATATATATATATATATATATATATATATATATATATATATATATATATATATATATATATATATATATATATATATATAGCAGTCACAGTCGTCTCCAAGCGACAGAGGCAGAGGTGTCACACTTTATGAAACCTGCCTGTCGATTCCGGTAGCGAAGATTCTCTTTCACAAAACTGGTCAGAAAGCGTGAGTAGTATTTCATAAAATGGCTTATGCAGTAGTAAGCACATATAAGCCATTGACGACCCAGATAAGGAAGGATGCAGTGTTATACGTGAATTAATATATTGTATTCATTGCAGATACGGAAATAACTCAGTAAAAATTAATAGTAGAGGAAGTTAAATGCTGTGTTACAGGAGATAAACGAGAAATACATTTAGATTCCTCCTCTTCTGGTTAACAGGAAAATAAACTAGTTCAGAAGCTGTTTTTGTTTGGAAACTAAAGTGAAATATTAAAAAATAGTTCATTTTCAGAAAGACATGTAGTTACTGCTTCTTAAAAGTTGTGACCCTGCATAGTGAGATTTTATAAATCCACAATATACAGGATGATAATAAGTACGATAAAATATATACATCGTTTTTTGTACTACAATCATACATGGATGTGTTTAGTCTACTTACTGAACTGAGGTGCCTCTATCTTGCGCAACAACATATGTTATCCTGTGCTGAATTGAAATCAGGAGTGAGTGGACGGAAAAAAGGGAATCCAAAGAAACTTATTTTAACGCCGGCAATCTCGAGATAAATCTGCTGAAGTTACAACTAATTTCGTTCTCAGCTGCATTAACACATTTCTGTTGGTTTGTTGCAGGATGCCTGTCGTGCACCACCGTGCTATGGTACATCACTTTCGTGGGCTGCGGAGTCAACTACATGATCAGGAGCAACATCAACATCGCGATTGTCGAGATGGTGAAGAAACGCCCGTCAGACGGGAGTGCAGTGGCTAGCGAGTGCTACCATTCGGGTTCCAACTTGACCGGAAACTACTCTCTCAACGAGAGCCTTTCTCACGTCGAAATGATGGACGTTGATGATGAGGTAACTGTTTCGGGAGAAGTAACCAGAAATCATGATGAAAAATTTGAATACCAATTGCGCTAAATTTGGCTTCCGTCTGTTGTCCAAATCTTCAAAATATGTAAATCCAGATTGAATAATTCATCAAAAATGGTTCAAATGGCTTTGAGCATTATGGGACTTAACATCTGAGGTCATCAGTCCCCCAGGACGTAGAACCACTTAAACCTAACCAACCTAACGACATCACACACATCCAAGCCCTTGGCAGGATTCGCACCTGCGACCATAGCAGTCGCGCGTTTACGGACTGAAGCGCCTAGAACCGCTAGGTCACCGCGGCCGGCAATATTTCAGCAGTCCAGTCTCAAAAATTTGTGCAGCTTGACTGAATTCATTGTATAATAGACTAGGTTCGTTTCTGAGTGCGAACAATAAGGGTAGACCGGACGTTTTGCAATTCTGCATTCCATAAAGTGCCGTGTCATTCATGTCGGACGCTACTTCCCATTGCATCAAAGTCTGAGGACTTCCACCTGTCCGTTCGTCTACGCAGAAAGAAAAAGATGAGTGCTTAAATGCGCATGTGCGTGTTGTTTGTGGTTTTATTATGGCCCAGATTCCTCAGAACGGGTTCGTCGAGTTTTGTGAGAAGTATTTCTGAGACGCATGTTGTGGCCAGTTGTTTGATGAGAAGTTTAATGGTGTCAAAGTGCCAGCAAAGAGTGACATTGCTTCAGGCTGGATCTGTTTTGAATAAGTCAAAACAACATTTCGTAACATACCCGCACACCAGAAAATGTGGCTACAGTTCACCAGAAAACCCTCAGAGTCGTACAAAATCAACCCCACGCAAGTCGCAAGCGGCTAGCATATCACATCGATCATGTAGACGAATACTGCACGTGGACCTGCACATGTATCCGTACCGAACCTTATTCTACATCCATTAAAACCAGCAGATGCTCCTTAGCGCCTCCACTTTTGTGAGTCGGTGTTCACAGATATAATAGTGAATGACTTGGACATGGACTGTTCTCTGTGTCTGAAAAAGCCTGGTTTCACCTGAGTGATTACGTCAGCTCACAGAATCAAAATGTCTGGGTAGTGGAGTATCTCCATTACTTCCACGAAACACTATTGCATGATCAGAGCGTTGGAGTTTCGTATGCAATGTATGCACGCTGCGTTATTGGTCCTATATTCATTCATCAGACTCTGGCGTGATATGTTGCCATCATTTTGAAACCATTTGTGGCAGCATTAACGGGAGAGGAAAAGATGCAACATTATGGAGCAACTTCCCATACAGTAGCCGACCTACCCTTCACACAATCTTCAAGCCTGACAGAGTAGTTTGCAGAGCCCTAGCTGGCTACCCAGGTCACCTGACCTGTCAGTGTGCATTTACTTTGTGTGACGAGCCCTCAAGTCTAAGGCGAATCGCTACAACCTTCACAGTCTTCCAGAAATGCAGTAGAACATTTCGGACTAGATTGCAGCAATTCCAGCAGTCCAGTTTCGATCCGCCTTCAGCAACTGGTTGACCATAGCCCAAAAGTGCCAACAGATGAGTGGTGGTCACTTTCAACATCTGCTATTGTCAGGCTAGTACTGTACTTCTTTTCTTGCAGCTGCGTTCCTTTACACCCTCGAACTCTGTTCCCTGGGCTACTTTCATTTGCCTCATCTGCATTATTAGCATATTTATGCCATTTTAAATGACACGCTTATTTCGCCGGCCTCTAGAGAATCATTTTGAGCATAGCAGAGCGCTGGAGACGCCAGAGGGTACACGGGCTAGTCACGTGACTCTCACGGATGCCACCATGACAGACCTAATGACAAGCATGGCGTACAAAGTTTCCAGTCAGTTGCAACAAGAGGAACCGGAAACGTCTCCTGGAGGCCAGCACCATCGCTGTGCTGGAAGTGGTGGACGAACCTGCACGCTTTGCCAGGGGCCGGATTGGTCCAGTAGCCAAGGCGTCCGTGATGATGGGTTGGGCCTGAATGTATTGGAGTTTTCAATCGTTCCACAAAGACTAACAGGCGAGTTCGGATAAGAGTTGCGAGCGAAGCCCTTGGGAATTTGATGAGCTGTCGTTCTGTCAACCGGACGCCACTACTGGCTGTGTGGAGCTTGGTCGCTGTGTGAAGGCAACTTGTGGCGTGGTTGGGGTCTTATCGGGGCTGGACAGACAGCAGTCCCAGTCGAGGCAGAGAAAGGGTCTTCTGCTTGTCAAGGCGAACAGTGTCTGAGAGCTCTTGAGCTAACTGTTGGATGGTTGTCACTTTTGTGGCTGATATAGTGTACTGTACAGATGGTCCATTGAGTGTATTTGCCATTGACTACATTGTGCACAGAAATCTGAGGTTGTCGTGTGACTAGTTGTGGTTTTTATCGATGATTCACAGGAGTCTTGGTATGTGTGCGAGAACAGTTCGGTTCAACTTCACGCAGTGAGTGTGATTAACTGTACTAACCACAAAGCGTTTGTTTAAACGTGAGCATAGGCGTCACTGAGTTGTTGACATAATTCTTCTGACAATTCATTTTGTTACTCTTTTAATACGAACAGTCAGTTGTTTGTGTTATTGTGTAAGGATTTATTACAGTTGTGTGTAGCTTGTTGTGGTAGCTATCTGTAAATGGTAGAAACAGTAGTAGTAACAGCACACCTTCGCCTAGTGGTGCGCTACGATCGTAGTTAATCTAAAAGATATTTTGCCGTCTTACGTTTCACTACTGAAGTTGTCTCCGATATAGTAACTGACTATGGCTCAGGCCAGTTAGGTATATTAGGGCAAAGGTTGGATATTGTCCTATTTAATCTAATACGTTATTTTACATATTTTGTGGAACCCTACTTACAAGGGAATGGTCCAATCCAATGAGTCGAAACAGGCTCAAAATTTTTTTATACAGGATAAAAGCATAGAAAGAAAGACTGTGCTAAAGTTTTAGCTGCCAAGACGTGTGGTAAGTAACATACAAGAAATGTTGAAAGTTAACAAATTCGTAGCTCGTCAGGCGACTGGGTAAATGCACACCCCTACAAAATGTACACCCCTACCGGAGCTGTAGCACACTGTGTATGACCAACATGGCAGGCACATATCCTTTGATCACGGCGCTTCAGTAAACAGATAATACGACTCAGCGCAACAGAAATTTGTAAAGCGACATTAATATCCATAGTAGTTACGAGTCCTCAGCTCGTCGTCGTGCAGTAGCGTTCTCGCTTCCCACGCCCCGATTTCCGGGTTAGATTCCCGGCGGGGTCAGGTATTTTCTCCGGCTCGTAATGACTGGGTGTTGTGTGATGTCCTTAGGTTAGTTAGGTTTAAGTAGTTCTAAGTTCTAGGGTACTGATGACCATAGATGTTAAGTCCCATAGTGTTCAGAGCCATTTGAACCGTTTGAAGAATTACCAGTTCCTTTTACATTAGCGTAAGCGGTAACAATAGAGATAAAAGCGAATTAATATCCACTGTACTTAAGGCTCAATGTTAAGCAGTGTGCAAATCCGTTTGTGCTTCGTAAAATCTGTCCGTGAGCTGTATAAATGTAAAAAAGACCTGCACGAAGTAGTAAGTTCGCGCCAGAATCAAACTCGCGAACTGTGAAAGAAAAATTAACTAAAACAATTTCTGTTCAGCGTGGCCCCCAAGTCCCATTATCATTATTACCCCGTTACCCCCATTAATAACTGTCACAAACGCCTAAACTTAAGTGAATATCATGAACAACATCCCTTTAGAGGAGTTTTCTTGAGATACGAAATACATAGAGCTGCTCCTGAGGGTCACAGAATCGTTGCTGAGGGACATCTACGAGAATGGATCCTCGGAATCGCAATGGGCATGAACTCTTCTGCGACCTGTTTAAGTAGATTCAAGAAATCGCACAGTATATGAAGTCGCCAACGATTCAAGTTTACGTCGAGTAAAAGCGTGGTGGAGATGGCACTAATTCGCAGCTGACGCGAATATGAAACTAGCTCTTTTTCCCAAATCTGCTGTGTCTATCGCCTTTGGTCAGATTTCATGGAATAACGGCGCTCAGGCCACCGCGCTTTACCATTTCGAAGCCAAAACAGACAGATCCTGTATAATTCATATACAACAATGACAGGTATAAGTATTTTTGGTGCTTTATAACTGTTTTCAGACTATTGTATGCGCTCTAACTGTTCTTTGAACATTTCTGACATTGTTTTCACATATTTGGCAATGCCATTTTCGACTACGTTACGATGATATGAAAATTAGTCATCGAGTGAATAAAAATGTAAAATAGGAGACTTTGGACTGGTTTTTCGTTCTACTGCTTAAAGTACGTTACTGGTCGACAGCTGTTCCATCATGTTGAAGTTCCCCCAAAAAAGAACTGTTTAGTGGCAAAAGTCCTACAATCGACATAATCAATATCTGGAAGAAAAAAAAAGTACCATTTTCTACATTTGATTCGAAAGAGTTTGTAACCCAGTCATTGAAATTAATTCATTACTTTCACTGGAGTCCGACGAAAGTAGATATAACCATGCCTCTGACTTTCAATAGGACGATGAAAAGATTGTTGACATAATTCAGAGTCCACCTGGAACCGCCAGTGACACTCTGTCTAAAGAATTTGTACAACTGTGATTCCGGATCTCCGGGAGGGGACTGCCAAGGGGGAGGTTACCATGAGAAAAAGATTGAATAATCAACGAAAGGATAAGGTTATACGAGTCGGGACGAGGAATGTCAGAAGCTTGAACGTGGTAGGGAAACTAGAAAATCTGAAAAGGGAAATGCAAAGGCTCAATCTAGATATAGTAGGGGTCAGTGAAGTGAAGTGGAAGGAAGACAAGGATTTCTGGTCAGATGAGTATCGGGTAATATCAACAGCAGCAGAAAATGGTATAACAGGTGTAGGATTCGTTATGAATAGGAAGGTAGGGCAGAGGGTTTGTTACTGTGAACAGTTCAGTGACCGGGTTGTTCTAATCAGAATTTACAGCAGACCAACACCGACAACGATAGTTCAGGTATACATGCCGACGTCGCAAGCTGAAGATGAACAGATAGAGAAAGTGTATGAGGATATTGAAAGGCTAATGCTGTATGTAAAGGGGACGAAAATCTAATAGTTATGGACGACTGGAATGCAGTTGTAGGGGAAGGAGTAGAAGAAAAGGTTACAGGAGAATAGGGGCTTGGGACAAAGAATGAAAGAGGAGAAAGACTAATTGAGTTCTGTAACAAGTTTCAGCTAGTAATAGCGAATACCCTGTTCAAGAATCACAAGAGGAGGAGGTATACTTGGAAAAGGCCTGGAGATACGGGAAGATTTCTATTAGATTACATCATGTTCAGACAGAGATTCCGAAATCAGATACTGGATTGTAAGGAGCAGGAGCAGATATAGACTCAGATCACAATATAGTAGTGATGAAGAGTAGACTGAAGTTCAAGACATTAGTCAGGACGAATCAATACGCTAAGAAGTGGGAGCGCGAACCGTGGCAAGGCGCCTCACCCCGCGCTGCTACCCCATGGCGGCCGATCGAATGCTTGGCAGGAAGGCCTCTACAAACTGCTGTCATAAGCCAGTCTTCGTGCAACAGAAACGAATAACTTCAACAATTTTTAAAAACTACTTATAGTGCGTATAACCATCTAAAGTTTTGCCACTACATTTTTTGTTGTTGTACTTTTCCTTCATGAAAACATTTCTATGTGGGAAGTATCCAGTCTGGACCAATCCCTTGTTAGCACCTTTTTGGCTACAGAAATATTTTGTCTTGTTGAAAGAGTATTTCTATTCTGATCGTGTTAAATAAATTAACTTTTAGATTGACCCACACACGTTCACAAACCATAGCTCCCACCCCACTACTGCTCAACCCTACGCCACAAGAGCTAAGTAGGAATTTTCCACCCGGCCATTTCTTAAATAAAGTGTGTGATTTGCGAGCTACACACGGTCCATGACTACTGCAGGAGAATGCTGCAGTCGCAAATTGCCAACATCCACAGGAAAACCATACTACCAGCACACCTGACGTGATACAATCGCTGTATCTCGTGCTGTATGTTTTAGCATCTACATCCACATCAAAATCATCTGCCTGACCCCAAGTGAGAATAGCTTAAAGTTATTGCTACAAGTCTACGCTCGCCATTCTGGTAACTCATGGAAACTGTGTATTCATAGTTTGCAGGTGTCACTTGTAGCCATGAAATGCAGATGGAGCATACTGCAGTCAGGTATAGCACACTGAGGCACATGTATGTATGCACGTTTCTGAGGTTTGAGCAGCATAATGGAGATCAACACAGTGCATTACACGTCGGATGCCTCACCTTCTTCATACACCACAGTAACAGGCGGAGGGTGGCGGGAGCCGGAGGGTTGGTGAATTCGTAATCATAATGAATGTCTAGAGACTAAGTTGATCGTATGAAGACTGTTTTCTATTCTCTGGGTTGCCATAGCCGTCCTGGTTGCCTCCATGAATGCAGCACCCAGTTACGCCATTTTGTGTTCAGAATACCTACGGCCTATAACTTTTACGCTACCTAATCAGCTGGTGGTGTGGTGTAACCACTATGAGGCTGATACCTGAAGCTTTGTCTTTCACGATAGAGATTGAATATGTAAGCAACATCGTGTGTATTATGCTAACAACCATCATCAGTGTGTACATGCAGTAAGCTACAAATGAGTCTTCGAGACATGTAAAGAGACCAAACGATGTTAGTAAGTCGCATTGCTGCATTGACGATTGGCAACATGGATCGCTCTGCTCAACTGCAGTGAGAAGGCAGGTTTACTTTAACAGCCATTTGACAGGTGGCTGTACATAGTGAATTCTTGTGCTCAACAGTATATCTTAAAAGCGATTAACGGTGAAACACCCACATGCACTGATACACACACACACACACACACACACACACATACAATCTTTGCAAGTCACAAGATAGCGACGAAACGTCGTTTGAGCATTGTATTATGTTGTTATTTTGAAAACTTTTTCTGAATCAATTTCTACCATGTTTTTCAGATAAGATTTGACTGGGACGAGCATCAGCAAAGCGTTGTCATGGGAGCATTTTTCTGGCTCTACTGGGCAACGCAGGTACCTGCAGGAATGATGGCTCAATACTTCGGCTCGAAGAAAGTGTTTGGTATCGGCAACCTTATGGTTTCCGTAACAACACTGCTGATACCACTTTCTGCATCACTTGACTACAGAGCTCTGGTAGCTCTGAGGGCTTTCCAAGGAGTTGGTGGGGTGAGTACAGAATTTCTAAGTAATAGTCTTAATGCAGATGGCTAATTAAACTCTATCTGCTGAATATACAGGATGTTTTTGTGAATGTAGACAGACTGCGGGAAACGATTATGAGTAAGGACGGTCATATTGACATATCACCGGTAATGCATTGCGAGGAATTTACAGCAGCTTGGAAGTCGTCGTGTGACTAGGGCCTCCCGTCAGGTAGGCCGTTCGCCGGGTGCAAGTCTTTCTATTTGACGCCACTTCGGCGACTTGGGCGTCGATGAGGATGAAATGATGATGATTAGGACAACTCAACACCCCGTCCCCGAGTGGAGAAAATCTCCGACCCAGTCGGGAATCGAACTCCGGCCCTTAGGATTGACATTCTGTCGCGCTGACCACTCAGCTACCAGGGGCGGACAGCTTGGAAGTGAATGTAAGAGATCTCTGACAGTGTGGATTTCAATGACTGAAAGTACACTTGAATCAACATAAGATAAGTATGAATACTGTGTCTGTACCAGTTTTTTAGCTTCACACTCAACAGAATAGTGAGCTGCAGCAGCATCATTTTGCAGTGACATTACCCTTCGTACCACAAAAGGCTCGTCTTCCAGCAGTGGAGGCAGTATCTCCCACAAGAAAATGCAGATATGCCTCACATCTGAGGTGTTACGGAAGGATGGCTGGTCCCATTATGAAGTCACCAATAATCTCTGCACAAACTTTGAAGCTCAACCGTTGCCAATGGTTCACTGCCACTATTCCATAGGTATTCTTCTTAGCTCACAGGTGGATGTTGCGAAGCTTGACGATAAGCTGCTTGTTAAGATAGTCTCATCAATGAATGGGATAGGTAACAAATCCTAGCATCTGAGCACTATGGGACTTAACTTCTGAGTCATAAGTCCCCTAGAACGTAGAACTACTTAAACCTAACTAACCTAATAGCATCACACACATCCATGCCCGAGGCAGGATTCGAACCTGTGTCCGTAGCGGTCCCGGGGTTCCACAATAGAACCGCTCGGCCATCCCGGCCGGCCAAATCCCAGCATCATCGTGGCCTATGTGATGAACCAGCGACAAAACCATCTCCTCAGAGCTATGTCTCTAAGTAATGAGTCCTGCATGCATCGTGCGTGATATGGATATTTCCAACTGTTCTGTAGAATGTTCCATACAGTTGTCTGGATTAATACGTGGTGGCTGGCCTCCTGTCTGGAGGGTTAGTGTCAGTGATCATATTATCTGCAAAGTTTCCATGGAACACATAACAAGTGGTGAGTACGCATTCTACAGGATGGCGGTTAATATCCCCTGGACATCAAGATTGAGGTATTCTGTGGTTTCCCTAAATCACTCCAGACAAATACCAGGTTGCTTCCCTTTAATAGAGCACATCCGACTTCCTTCCACAACCTTCCGTTTTCTGAGGTTGTGCACCATCTCTAATAACCTCATTTTCGATGGGACACTAAAATCCAATCTTCTCTTCCTCCCATGAAATGCATTTCCGGTCATATATCCCTATGACTTGTTTGCTCAGAGATAGTTTCTTGCAGTTTGTCCCCATTTAGGAAAATCAACTAGTATGTGTACTCTAAATGAACTACCTGTGTTCTAACAATAAATATAGACTTTTAAAAGAAATATTATTTTTTTATACTAGATACATTCAGTATACAGAAAAGAAATATAAACTTCTTAGTGGAATATGAAAACAATCGAACCATCAATTTTCTAAACCTTAACATCACGAAATAAAACAATTCACAAAACTTCAAAGTTCACAGAAAAACAACTGCAACAAATACCACTATACACAGCTCATCTTGCCCCCCCCCCCCCCCCCATGATGGACATGTATGCAGAGTATTAGTTAAAAGAATCAGCAGTATACCAAAGGATAAATATCCAAAGCTTGGTGAGCTCAGAACAGTCAACTGGTTACAATGACACACGAATTGACAGCTTTACTCGAAAAAGAAAAACTATATTAAACCAACTTTTATGCAGAATATGGAAAGGAAATTCGCTACTGGCATTTCTTTCTCAGGCAAACTCTCCTACCATATAGTACAGTCCACATAAATTCAACTGTGCCTTCACAACACATAACAAGCTACAAAACACCCCCCCTCCCCCCCCCCCCACACACACTATTAACACACATCAAATCAAAATTCACAACCAGTAATTTACAAAATAATATGTAGTACCTGCAAAGCCCTCTATGTAGGCCAAACCTGGCGAGAATACCAAGAAAGACACATGCCTGGTACACTAACAACCATAATAAATCAGCAAAAGCCACCCACACAAAAATTACAAGCCACATATGCCATGACAGTGCAAGTGATCTTTACATATGACATAAATGGCCAAGGAGCAACAAATGGATTTATATGTTGAACTTGAAATATTCATTGTAGCACAGTGCATGGGGATCCGTTACTAAATGATAAACTTAAAAATGATGATATTAACTTCTTTAACAACTCCTCCAGTGTTGAATGCGTATTTCATTAAGAAAAATCTGCATTGCATACTAATGTTTTAACAGTAGAAACATTTGAGTTTGAGTTTTAAGACTCTTCATATTAATGTAAACAAATGACTGTGAAAGTGCTAAGTTTTGATGTAATTGCTACTGTGCTCTTTGTGCCAGACAGCGAAATTACCAACAAAAATGTAAGTAAGTGCACTAACAAGATGATCAGTCGTGCTTATCAAATGGTTCAAATGGCTCTGAGCACTATGGGACTTAATAGCTGTGGTCATCAGTCCCCTAGAACTTAGGACTACTTAAACCTAACTAACCTAAGGACATCACACACATCCATGCCCGAGGCAGGATTCAAACCTGCGACCGTAGCAGCAGCGTGTATCCGGACTGAATCGCCTAGAACCGCTCGACCACCACGGTCGGTCCATGCTTATCACATAACGTGCACATTATAGGATGCTTATCTCTCTGAAGAGATGTCTTTTTCTACACATGACCTAGAAAAAATGGTTGGTTAAAATTGCTCTGAGCACTATGTGACTTAACTTCAGAGGTCATCAGTCTCCTAGACCTTTGAAATACTTAAACCTAACTAACCTGAGGACATCGCACACATCCATGCCTGAGGCAGGATTCGAACCTGCGACCGTAGCGGTCGCGCGGTTCCAGACTGTAGCACCTAGAACCGCTCGGCCATTTCGGCCGGCACACATAACCTCACTGGCACACATAGACAAGAAATTAACTTCATACTAATTACAACGTAAAAGGAACTGATGATGGCAGCATGCTTCCGAAGGGCGTCGTGGTAATAAAAGATTAGCAACAAATAGCCTTTGCTGTATATATTATTTCATAACAATCTTACTAAACGGGCGCAGCCGTCAAATAACATCCATAATAGAGTGAATAAATTTAAGCTAAATATAATTTTATGTTTTGCACAAAAACAATATTTACGAGGGTCATTCTAAAACTAAAGAGCGGTTGTTATTCCAGAAAGTTTTATTCAAGATAATTCAACAAAGCATTTTGCAACATATTTTGATATCTTAACTATTTTCCTATATAGTGCCGTTCACATTAAAACATTTTTCGTAGTATTCCACAACCATTCATAAGCTTTTTGCTTAGCAATTACCGCTAAATTATCAAACTAGTAATATCCTCTTTCAGTTCGTTACCATTTGTGTAACGCTTTAAATACAAAAATCCATCAATTTGAAAAATTCGTAATAATTGCTCGAGGATGCGTCAGGCTATAGGGCAAAAGTTTCAAAAATTTCCAAATTAAACCGTTGAAGCAAATCATTTGAGAACGCACCGGAACGTGGGTGAGTATTGTGGTGAAGAAATGCAACGCCGCTCTACAACAATTCACTACCTCCGTTTTCATGCCACCCGTGTTTTGGTGAAGAGTCTGACAGTATGTAGGCTGTTACGCTTATGGTCGATGGACTAGGACGCACTGTGGCCAGAAATTTTTGGTTTTCACAGCTTATCTGGCACTTTAAGGTTTCTATCGTGAATGATGGCATTCGATGGCCTGGCACCTTTCTTCTGATCTTCGATTGCGAAATCTAGAACACGTCATCAGTAACGCTGTGGTTCAAAGACTCCCAGCCTTTCTTGCCATATCCAGTGAGATAAATCAAACATTCGTTATTTCTTTCATTCATCCGTCTAAAGTCAAGGAACCCACGCGACTCACACTTTTCTATGCTCCTCCACCAACAACCGATTGCGGAGATTCAGGAAAGCACAAGCCCTGTATGTCAACA
Source organism: Schistocerca gregaria (assembly GCF_023897955.1). NCBI lineage: Eukaryota > Metazoa > Arthropoda > Insecta > Orthoptera > Acrididae > Schistocerca > Schistocerca gregaria. The sequence continues at coordinate 785,970,768 of NC_064921.1, read as the reverse complement.
ATGAAACGTCTACTCTGCCGAAATTTTTCCTTAATCCTTCAATTTGTCAGTCACAGCTGAAGGTCGACCTGATGGTTCTTCATCAAGAATATTCGCTCCACTACCATTCAACATCACACACCACAATCCAACGGAAATCTAATTCACCACATTTACCTCCAACCTTTGATTACATGCTGACTTCATTTCAATTTATAAACTGTATTACACTAAGAATTTCCATCTATATGGATTATTAACTTTGGCACATAATGTAAGATCGTGCGAATTATTAGTGCATCATCGTTGCTGGTCGCTGTTAGCTATACAGGTGCCCAAGATTTGGAAGCTCTGTGACGTGGCTACTGAGAACTGTGCTGCTCGCCAGAAAAACGAGCTTTACTTTTAAAATGACCCTCGTAGAAGGTTATAGTCTCTAAAAACCATTTTGTTCGTTAAGAAAGTTCCTGACGAGAAATAGCACATGTAATTTTGTGTCGTTAGGGCTTCTGCTTTCCATCTCTCAGCTACATTATCTCGAGGTGGATACCAACCAATGAAAGGGGGAAATTTATGAGCGCATTCATGGGTAAGAACAAATTTGACTATTTTAGCATTTGGTGTGAAGTGTGTGCAAAACTGTTCTTCTCATTATTTACACTGTTGAGTACGTTACGTTATAAACTGTAAATATATTGCTTTTCTGCTTCATTACATTCGGTATAACATTATTATATGCTGACATGCTGTGAGGAAATTACTTTGAACAAATTATAGGGAAGCATATATATGCAGGGTGTATGCAAAAACATTTGTTTGTATTTAAATAGCTATTACAGCTTATAACTGTATTATTCCAACATTGAACACAGCAGCACAAACATTTTCACGCATCTTGTTGCAGTTGAGTGTGGACACATTTTGTAGCTCGTCATGTATCGAGAAGGTACTCCAAGTCTCGCCACATGTTCATAAGCACAACAGGCATTATGGCCTCCACTGTACTGTCGATCAGTTGTGTGAGGTCTACTAGATCTCGAACCCTTGCTCAGTAAACTATGTTGCTGATAAGCCCTTAAGCGTCGAAACCCAACGGAACTGAACGGAATACCTAGAGATCCAGGCGACGAAACCCAGCCTACCGATCTAAAGCTTAGGTAACGTCTCATGGATACATGTAACATACACATGTTACTAGGGAGGGGGGAGGGGGGAGCGGCTCCTGTGGATCTACGTAGCTCGCCATCATGTCGAGATTGGCGTGCCATGTCACTGTAGACGCCGTAAACACATCATGTTTATGTATGTCCAACCACACATTAATTTTATAGTATGACCCTTTCGCACTCAATTACTTCTCCGCGTGTTTCCCTTCCACATATTCAACAGTTATAACGGTTAACTTTGCAACACACATGTATGGCCTGAATACCACTGCATTGAGGTAATCGTTGTTTTCGTCAATATGATGCATCAATTCACAGTCACGTTGTCTGTAGTGGTCCTCAGGCTTAATGTGATGAAATCTGAAGTTTGTAAGCATCCAACCAGAGATATTTGTGCACAATGTCGTGCAACGTCGAAAGGAGTACGGTTAGTTCCCCTACTAGCGTGTCTAATGGATTTACGTGGGTTTGAAGTGAATGGTTTGGACACACGTTCAACAAAAAGTCTTTTTATTCACAAGCGTCTTAGAATGTTTTACAGAATTTGTAATCAGACTTGCAGTTTCTCCTAGAGTTTTCCCCACTGATAGTGAATTTGCATATTGCAGTATCCTCGTTCTATTCCCTTCTTGTACGCACACGCTGCACCTTTGGTTGTGGCGTCAATATGTTGACAGTCAGGAATAAGCATTCCGGCTGCACAGTAAATATTTGGACGCTTGCACAGCCATGCACCAAACGACTACAGCCCAGCGCTGTTCATAAAATGGTGAGGATGACACTTTTTACTGATTGCTTATTCATCCAACAGCGAAAAATGTCGAATTTATTACGACCTTTTTATTGCACATGAAAGTCGCACATTGAAGTTGTACCACCACACAGTGAGACCTTCAGAAGTGGTGGTCCAAATTTCTGTACACACTGGTACCTCTAATAGCACGTCTACTTCCGTTGATGCATGCCCGTATTCGTCATGGCATACTATCCATTGATTCATCAAGGCATTGTTGGCCCAGATTGTCTCACTCCTCAACAGCGATTCGGCGTAGATTCCTCTGAGTGGTTGGTGGGTCACGTCGTCCATAAACAGCACTTTTCAATCTATCCCGGGCAAGTTAATTGAAATTCATGTCTAGAGAACATGCTGGCCACTCTAGTCGAGCGATGTCGTTATCCTGAAGTAAGTCATTCACAAGATGTGCACGATGGGGGCGCGAATTGTCGTCCATGAAGACGAATTCCTCGCCAATATGCTGCCGATATGGTTGCAGTATCGGTCGGACTATGGCATTACCTATCGTACAGCCATTATGGTGCCTTCCATGACAACCGCCGGCCGAGGTGGCCGAGCGGTTTTAGGCGCTACAGTCTGGAACCGGGCGACCGCTACGGTCGCAGGTTCGAATCCTGCCTCGGGCATGGATGCGTGTGATTTCCTTAGATTAGTTAGGTTTAAGTAGTTCTAAGTTCTAGGGGTCTTATGACCTCAGAAGCTAAGTCACATAGTGGTCAGAGCCATTTGAACCATGACCACCAGCGGCATACGTCGGCCCCACATAGTGCCTTCCCACAACAACAGGGAACCCCACCTTGCTGCACTGGCTGGGCAGTGTGTCTAAGGAGTTCAGCGTGACATGGTTGCCTCCATGCACGTCTCTGACGATTGTCTGGTTGAAGGCATATGTAACACTAATCGGCGAATAGAACGTGATGATAATTCTGATAGGTTTATTCGGCATGTTGTTGGGCCCATCCCTACCACGCTCCATGGTGTCTTGGTTGCAAAGATGGACCTCACCATGGACGTCGGGAGTGTAGTTGCGCATCCTGCAGCCTATTGCGCACAATTTGAATCATAACACGACACCGTGTGAATGCGAAAAAGCATTATTTAACGTTATGGCATTTCTGTCAGAGCTCCTCCGGGCCATAATCCATAGGTAGCGGCCATCCACTGTAGTAGTAGCACTTGGGCGGCCTGAGCGAGGCATGTCATCGACAGTTCGTCTGTCTGTGTACCTCCACCATGTCCGAACAATATTGCTTTGGTTCATTCCGAGACGCCTGGACACTTCTCTTGTTGAGAGTCCTTCCTGGCACAAAATAACAATGCGGACGCGATCGGACCGCGGTATTGACCATCTAGGCACGGTTGAACTACAGACAACACGAGCCATGTACGTCTTCCCTGGTGGAATTATTGGATCCGATCGGCTCTCCGACCCTCTCCGTCTAATAGGCGCTGCTCATGCATGGTTGTTTATATCTGTTGGGTGTTTAGTGAATCTCTTAACTGTCAAAGGGACTCTGGTTGTGATACAATATCCACAGTCAACTTCTATCTTCAGGAGATCAGGGAATCGCAGTGTTGACAAACTTTTTTTTTTTTTTAAGTGTATGTATATAACCTAGTGGAAAACGTCGTAAGTTCCTTGAGGCAATATTCAGGTTTTGTTGTCGATATATACAATTCACAACACTACAAAATTGTAGCGGCCTGCAGGATAATCAGCAGAGGATCGTTACCTGTTGCAGGCAGTGGCTGTTTAATCTCGACATAGCAAACGTAACATGTTAGTCATAAAAAGGTAATTTCACGGTTGCAGAACTAGCACTGGAAGCAGACATACTTATAAAAGACGTAGCAGTAAACGTGCAGAGTGATTTTATTTTTCAACGACCACATGAAACTAACTGAAGGTGCGGCAGGTGTCATAATGATATTCAGTGAAAGAATCGTTGGAAAATATAGTCCACTCCCCTAAGGCAATAGCTTACACATTCGACCAACACTCGAATGTCTGCGGGTTGACAGAGAAAGTCATGAACAGAGAAACATGTTTCTTTAAAGATTCATTTCGTAAACACAAAATATTAACCCAGATGCTCAATCATCTCCGGTGGGAAAGAGTACAAGAGAGGCGTTCTACTGTTGAAACTGCCATAGCGTAGAATGTATTGATTCCTGCAATGTATCCCTCACGAATAAGCCACGAAGGTAAACGTAGATATGTTCGAAGATTCGAGCTTACAGGGAGGTGCAGATGTAGGTGTAGACTAAGTCAAAACAAGAGGCTTAATGACCTTTAATACTCATGAAGACGCGTATGTTTTCTTGAGGTTTTCCTGTTGCATTATCCATTTTTCAGATTGAGCATTATAAAAATCCTTATGAGATGATATTTTCGGTTGTAATCTCAGTGAAAAGAAAATAAATGTGAGTATAATGAGGATTATTTTTTACGTATTGTAATATTGTGTGGCTGTGTTCGCATGATTTGTCGAAGACTTTGCTTACTTGCTCATTCCAAAAATATTACAGGTAGTTCCGTGGGTGCCGCACTGACCTTTCCTCTCTGTGGAATGATCATCCACTTTCTCAACTGGCAGGCAGTGTTTTACGTCACTGGCGCAATTGGGATACTGTGGTTTATCGGTTGGTGGTATCTTGTGTACGATAACCCAGTCGATCATCCTAGGATAAGTGAGTCAGAGCTCCAGCACATACAAAATGCCATTGGGGACACTATTTCGGAAAAAAAGGTGAGTGTTAATGATGGATGAAAATTAATATCAGGAATGACTGCTGTTCACTTTTGTTAGACTTGAGTCTAACGCACATATGGGTTTGATATGTCTATGAAAAATGTGTATATGTGATGTTATGAACTAACCGCTGGAAATTAGCAAATAATATCTCTTACTACTCACTTCGTTCCATAAATCCCATGAGTGCTTTCAGTGACCTATAATTAAAGAAATTTATTAGAGTTCTGAATTAAAATCTCCCATACTATTAACTGATCGTTCAGGCTACCTTCCGGAACTGCCGCACGTACTGCAATACGCTTTCCATTAATACATTCATACTGATGCATGGGGAAGGTGTGTATACTTATATAAGAACTACTGTGCCAGAAAAATTATATGTTAATTAGCGACGAAGCCCAGTTCGCACGGGTAGCACTGCCTATTGAAAACAATTGTTTTGACAAAGGGGTAATAAATTACCACACAAACATTCCGTGTGTATCAGTCTGTTTATCGGTGAAAATCGTATCAGAATCCCCATAGTAGTTACAGAGATTATCGTTCTTATATAGTCAGACAAACGTGGGGGCGGGGGTACTTTAATTTATGATACGTGTAGATTCAAGCAATGACGGTAACCTACTTCTGCTAACATCTTCATCTCTGTGTAGAATTTGCAATCTACGTCCTCAATTATTTGTTGAGTGTATTCCAATCTCTGTATTCCTCTACAGTTTTTGCTCTTCACAGCTCTCTCTCTAGTACTAGGAAAATCATTCCTTGACGTCTTAACACATGTCCTACCAACCATTATTTTAATTTCACGGAGTTTCACCGAGCGTTCTTTGTACTTTCCTATATATTAAATCAGTCCTCCGACAGTCAATTCTATTTCCATTTCTTCACATGTTTCATGTAACCATTTCGTTTTAGCTTCCCTGTACTTCCTATTTATTTCATTCCTCAGCGACTTCTGTGTCTGGATTCCTGAATTTACCTAAACTTTTTTTTCTTCTGTCATTCTACAACTGAAATGTTTCTTCTGTACCTATGGTTTCTTCGCAATTTCTTTCTTTGTACCTATGTTTTCCTTACCAATTTCTGTGATTGCTCTTTTTAGAGGTGTCCATTCTTCTTCAACTGTACTGCCTACTGAGCTATTATTTATTGATGTATTTATAGCCTTAGAGAACAAAAAGCGTATCCCGTCATTACTTAGTACTTCCGTATCTCACTTCTTTGCGTGTTGATTCTTCCTGGCTAGTCTCTTAAGCTTCAACCGGCTCTTCATCAGTACTAAATTGTGATCTGATTCTGCATCTGCTCCCAGATACGCCTTAAAATTCAGAATCTGGTTTTGGTATCTGTGTCTGACCATGAAGTAATCAAACTGAAATCTTACCGCGTCACCCGGCGTTTTCCAACTATACCTCCTTCTCTTGTGATTGTTGGATAGAGTATGGGGCATTAGTAGCTGGAATTTATTACAGTACGCAATTAGTCTTTCTCTTCTCTCATTCCCTCTTCAAGCCGATATTGTCCTATAACTTTTTCCTCTACTCCTTCCTCTACAACTGCATTCCAGTCCCCCCTGACTATTAGATTTTCATCTACCTTTACGTGCAGTATTACCCGATCAATATCCTCACATACTTTCTCTATCTCTTCATCGTCAGCTTGCGAAATCGGTAAGTACACCTGAATCACCGTTCTCAGTTTGTTATCGATTCTGATAAGAGCAACTCTATTGCTGAATTGTTCACTGTAACACACTCTGCGCCCTACCTTCCTATTCGTAACGAATTCTAATCGCGTTATGCCATTTTTACCATTTTTCGTTGCTGTTGATATTAGTCTATATTCATCTCACAAGAAAACCTTATCTTATTTCCATTTCACTTCACTGACCCCTGCTATATCTAAATTGAGCCCTTGCATTTCCCTTTTCATGTTTTATAGATTCCCTACTACATTCAAGCTTTGACATTCCACGCACCGACTCGTAAAACGTTATTCTTTCGTTGGTAATTTAATCTTTTTCTCACGGTCACCTCCCCCTTGGCCGTTCCCTCCCGGAGATGCGAATGGGGGCTACTCCGGAATCTTTTCAAATACAGGCCACATGTCCTGTGAATACATGTTTTGTGTCGTTAATGCAGCGGTTTCCGCTGCATTCTACATCCTCATACCACTGATCATTGCTGATCCGTCTGCCTTTAGGCGCAGTTTCCCAACGCAGGACAAGAGAGTGCCGGAACACGAGTGTCCACTCCTCCGCCCTCTTTGACAAGGCAGAATGAAGGTGGCTTTTCATGCCGGAAGTCTTCGGCCGCCAGCGTTGATTAGTAATCAGAATTCAAGAGGTGGAGCGTTTCGAACGTGCCACCGACAACGTTTTGATTACTGATCAAAGATGCTACCCCTAGACCTGTAAAATATTCTGACCACCCATTAACACCAAAGATAGTCTGTTCACATAGATAATTACGGATACTAATTTAGTTTGAAGTGAGTACAAGAAAATGGGAACTCTTAATTAAGAAGCACTGGTACACTATTTATGTATACATCAAATAAATAACTCATGTACATTATTATTATTAATTCATTTATTCAACTTACTGTTTCAGTGGCGGTGGTTGTTCCACATGAACACGGTTACATATAGGTACCAAGATTTTCTGCAAATTAATGTTTTTCTGATTGTAAAGAAATTGGAATGGCACAGGGGATTATTAGAGATTGTCCCCGTATGATTAATTTAAATAACGTTAGTTGCACCTCGTATCCTTTTCATCAAATTATAGTGCATTTTACATAAGTAAATGTCCATCTACATAACGACTGCAAAAAACTCTGAAAATTTGCCCCAATATATTTTTTGTTTCTTTTTTCTTAAAAATTTCAGTGATCCCATCTAGGTTGACTCACGTTTGTCTTGGAATTACAACAAAAATAATTTTATAAATATGTTTTCGGCCTACTGAAGAAATAGTTCATAAAAAGAGCCGTTTCTAATTAAGCCATAGAAACTTACTTTTTTCCGAATATACTCCTGTCCGAAAAGTGCTTCTCGTTAATGGAGTCGAAGGTTTTTGTTGCAGTTCTTGCGTGATATTTCCACAAGACTTCCATTTTCTAAAACAATTATTTACTTCTAACCAATAAATCAAATTCAATTCCGACGACTTTAGGTTGAATGAAATATTTTCATAAAAATTTCATCCCCTATTTTGCCCACATTGGAACTGGATCTTCAGAAACGCTGAAACTAATATTTTTTATTTCCGACTGAGAAGGCAAATACATATATTCATATATTTAGCTTCAAAAATGCTTTCATCATGAAATATTTCCATAAAAACGTCCATCCTTTATTTCACCCCCTTAGGGTTCGAATTTTCAAAAAAACTGAAACATGTCCTTTTTTTAACTTCTAACGTAGAAACCATATATAAGTTTTCACATATTCAGCTTTAAAAATGCTTTCATGGCGAACAATATTCATATAACTTTTCATACCTATTTCACCCCCTTATTGGGTGAATCACTGTAAGTATGCCACACAAAAACTCAAGAGACATGGCACTGAGATATTACACAAACTCTCCGTTTGATAACAGCCTCTGTTTTACGAGAAAGTGCGTCCGAGTTTTTTCAGGTGTAGCGTCTTCCTCTGAAGCCCCATATTGAGGATTAGATCCTACATATCTGTCAAATTGCTATATTTCACATACTATTCCAAACGTCCCAGACGTTTCCTATGTACAGAATATCGGGTGATTTAAGAGGCCAGTAGTGGCGCGAAAATGTGCTTGTGTGTTCATCAAATTATGAACATGCGCTTACAGCACTGTAAAGATAGATGTCATCACCGTGAAAGATAGGAGAGTTCACAGCAAACGCATCATGAAGGTATAGTAGAAGGGACAGTACTTGGCCACTGAGATTCTCGAAATAAACATCCCAGTTTGTGTTCACAGTAGCCTGAATATGTGGGTGCAATTCACGGTAAAATAAAAAAAATAAACCAAAGTGTTACCTGTGGCCTAAACTACATGCTCTACAACCTGAAGTTTAAGTTTGCGATTGGCTCAGTCGTACTCTCAGCCCTGGTAAATTCGAAAATTAGGAAAATTATCACTAGTGGGACTATAGTACATGTGTGTATAATCGGCTAATGTCCACTTTCTGTGCTGTTTGGCCCCCTGAAGACGTGCAGCTTTCACAGCCGTTGTGAGAAACGTCTGCTGCATGCACTTCCCTTCGCACTGTCAGACCGCATACTGGTTCAGGTGAAATATGAAGTAACTACCGGCAGTAATTCTTACAGGATTCGAACTAATTGTCACTGACAAGGCATGACACCTCTCTTTCGTCTCTATAGGTTGGAATCGTCGTATGACCGCTGTTCTCATGCCAGGTTACATGGCTTCAAGTTGTACACCATTACTCTTAGAAACGTTTGTCCGCACTGATGTACTAACACATAAGGGAACTGCATTCACCATACGGTCATGGGTAATGCGGATCATAATACTCCTACGTGTCGTTCTGTCATATATCCACATCTAGTCATTTTACCATGTTGATTCTATACAATCGATGGCATATGCTCCTACAAGTGACCAGACCAAGCGGGATACCACAGTGGTCAGCACATTGGATTTGCATTCGGGAGCACGACGGATTAAATCCGGGTCCAGCCGTCCTGATTTAGATTGTCCGTTATTTCCCTAAACCGCTCAGGCAAATGTCGGGATAGTTCCTTTGGAAGTGCACGGCCGCTTTCCTTCCCCATCCTTTCATAATCCGAACTTGTGCTCCGTCACTATAGACTTCATAGTCGACGGGACTTTAAACACTAATCTCTTCCTCCTCGTAGATATGACCTGCAGTAATTGTTCAGCACCATTTATACCTCCTCCACGAAAGTTCGCATATTTTAGAAACAAGATCTTCTGATTCGTTAGCGTTCTAGAAAAAAAACAGGCGATCACTAATTTGATACACATATTTATAACCTGTAATACTGCTCATCTACTTTAGATTACAAACAATGTTGTTAGCCTGTAAACATATCCCATTGCATACATTATCTCAACAGCTTCTTTTGCTTTTCATTTCCATTCATTAACTTGTTAACACTGTACTGAAAGCTAATATATGAGTGAAACTGTTAGTTCAGTAAGGAGGCAAGAAATATCTTACATTCTGAAAATAAGAGAGGATAAGATAAAGATTTTCAGTTATTCTTCATCGTCAAATGATGAATCACCAGCTATGGCTTCCCATGAGTCTTCGTATCAAAAAACGTAGTCAGCAAAAAATCATTAGAATTAAAACTGCAGTTAATTTTCTCTTGTCTAATTTAATAAAAGAAGAAGATGTTACTCGAAAAATTCATTGTATTGAGATCACGAGCAAAATTCAGACACAGAATTTTTTTTATGGATACATTAACTTTTTTATGGATTTCTGAGGTTTAAAATTTTAAATTCAGAATCGACATTTAAAATTACATAGATTTGTAAATTTTAATAACTTCTCTAAGACTTGACAGGTCACTACTGTGTATCATGGGGTAATCTGCAATATACAGTAATAATTTTCAGCACAGAATGACTCCTTTGTATTGCAAGTACAGACTGATGTATGGTTCAATAATTATCCCTCACATTTGAATGTGTAATTGATAGACATTTCTTTTTCAGCTTCCTATCCCATGGTTTAAAATCCTTACAAGCTGGCCACTGATTGTGAACCTATTGCTTGCATGGGGCTGTATTTGGGGAATGTTCACTATTTTAACCCAAGCACCTACATATTTCCGCAACGTTCATGGATGGAGTGTGCAGAAGGTAATAATATAATCATTATTTCTTCTCTTTTTTATGTTATGTAAATGTTCCTTATTATTTAATGGTCCCACGTTATGAAGAAGTACACACACAGTTCAGAGCTTCTGTAAATAAATGTAGACCAGTCTCTGTGTTGCATAAAACATTGTATATAATGTTGAATTAACAGATCTAAAAAAATTAACCGTACTCCTGTGTACGGTAAAAATATGAGAGAGGGACAGCATTCCAAAAATTCAAATTTTGAATCTTGGTTAAGCATTTGGAAAGAATTTCTGTCAGGTCTTAGCAAATTCCTCGCAGTGCATTTAATATTTGGGATTTTTAAGATTAATTGAAAAACAGTCACTGAATTTTGATCTGGTCTGATAACTGTGTGTGTGTGGATGCAAACGTAATGAAACTTAAAGCAAACGTCTGTGGAACATTAATTTACTGACATGCCGTAATGAACGTTAATCAACAATTCACTAATAATTTGAGGACTACGGTTCTTCTGCTCACTAAAATTTCCAGTGATTCCAGGTACTCCAAATACTTTAATTCCCATAGGATTCTAAAACTCTTTATGGCCAATTGCTGTTATTTCTCTATTTCCTCAGTTCAGTAACATCAATGGCAATACTTGGTCAGATTTCTTCTAAAGTGTATTTCGAGGTGAATACTGAGAAAGTAACTTAACCAGAATTTTATAATTACTTGCATCTGTTCTGTGTAGACAAGATACAGTAAAGTAATAACGAATTACAACTTGTAACAAGAAAGGGGAATTAATTTTGTCTCTTTACATAGAAACCAAGTATTGCTGTAGTATGTAAATTACTGCAAATTTCATAAAGTGAATGAGCAGTACACATTTCTGTCAAGTTTAACGGTTAAAGACCAGGTGCAAGACTGGTCCCCTCACTTTAACAGCTACTTCTCTTTCAACAGATCAATCTGAGTTCTCTGCACGGACTGATTTAAAACTTAAAATTCTGACTGTATCTCAATATTCTCCCATACCCCACCAAGGCTCCCTTAAACAGCTGTTATTATAATATCACTGGGTAAAGGGCAGTGCAGGGATTGTGAGTTTGTCTGGCTGACAGGCTGTTATTGAACTGAAGTGTGTTATTCTGTACATCTGCGACGCTTTTCGAAATACATTTGCGTTAATTTGAATCTGTGAACTGGCCATGAATATTGAAAAAATGTTGTACACCACATGCTTCTATGTTGAATCATATCCAACAGTTGTAAGATAACACGAAACTTCATTGTCTTAGTTCAGTTCTTTTTCTAGTATATTATACTAATGTATCTAAGAGTTCTGCAGACCAAATACAGTTTTAAAAATAAGTTCTTGTACATTCATATTGATGAAGCTTAGTAGAAATGTTCAACATCTTTTGGACCATGGATGATACAGGCTAATGAGAATATGAATGCAAAATACTCCAATACCTTATTATCATGTAAACTAATAATACACAGTTTGAGTGTTGGTGATTAAGAAGTAACTAGCAAAATGCTAGCCGAGAGACAAGGGGTTACTCTGCAGCATTATGGACATTACTGAGTGCCATAAAAATTTTTCTGAGATACCTTCAAAAAACAAGCTAAAGAAGCTGAAAATTGCACTGAATGGTCGTAATTCCTAATTTAGAAATTTTAACTCAAATTTTGGAAATTAGGTCATTCTACTCATTCATATATTTTAACAGTTTCCTCGATGTTATATGTTTGGTTACCTGCAGTTTCATTCCTTTAATCGTTGAAGGTATCCTTAAAACTGAATTTCTTCAACATTTGTCATATTACCTCCTGAAAACTAGATGTTTTATTTTCAGCCATCACAGAAGATGGTAATAGTTCTTTCATTTTCACCAGATATGTCTGAGTCTTTGGTTGGACCAGTAAAAGTTTCCTTAAGGTTTAGGAAAGAAGTTTTACAGATTTGCTTATATTATGTACCTGCATATTCTATATTTCTTTAGGTTGGCTTTTTCTCTGGTCTTCCCCATGTTTGTCGAACGAGTTTCACCATCATAGTTGGTTATGTTTGTGACCACCTGTTGTCGAGTGGAAAGCTATCAGTTACAGCAGTTCGAAAGCTGGCAGGTTTTATAAGTAAGTAAATCAACCCTTTTATGTTATTCACAGGACATATAATTTATTAAACTTTAGCTTTTGGGCTACTGTTGCTGATAATATAGAAAACTGGTGGCGCACATTGCATTCAGAAAATCTTCGATAATCTTGTTTTATGCTATTTAATTGCCCTGTTTGTACCATAATCAAGGTGAATCTCTAGAACACAATATCATAATACAAACTTTTGAAGTTATCAGAGTAATAAGAAAGTGAATAATGGAACTCTATAATTATATGTTTATAATTGTTACTATTGTTATTATTATTATTATTATTGTAATAAAAATGTAAATTAATAATTAACAAATATTAATGAAGAGAAGGCTTACTAGGGAGAGACATTACAGAATTCAAGGATTAATTTGAAAACAATGACAAAATCAAATTTGTTTATGCAAACTTAATCTTATGAATACGTTCTGCTCATTTCTTACACTGGCAGTTTATTATCCTAGACTGAAAAGAATAATAACATTTTTCACTATATGCCTCAGAATGAATGAATACTTTAAGCTACAAAACACATCAACTGCAATTTGTTTATTTTAACTCTCTAAAATTTTGTAACAGCTGCAATGGATTAATACAAGAGCTGGCCATATTTATTGTTAAACAACGTGAATTTTATACCATTGAATATTACATTTTATGTTAAGAAGTCAGTTTTTTCATTGAACTGAGCTTGCTCATGTTTTTGTTGGCAGCAAATATTCTGCAAGGCATATTCATGCTAGGGTTGGCCTTCTCCGGTTGTAACTCAGTTATGGCCACTATTTGCCTGACTGCAGCTCTTACTGTGAGTGGAGCCGAAACATCAGGTTCTTTAGCTACATACATTGATCTCAGTCCCAATTTTGCTGGTAAGTTTAGCATTTGTAAATGGCAGTATAGTTTGCTGCTACAACAATTATTATTTATTTATACATGAGTTTCCATAGGTCCTATTATAAATTAGAATCCTTACATCTTAATATGTGATAACAGAGGAAAGAAGCTATCGACACTAGTGGTAGAATGTATTATGTATATTTGAGGTGGTATGTTCTCGTTTCTGCCTGCTCTAACTGTGAAGGACGAAAAACCAGTTGAAAAGCAGATACTTTGTAAATATATGTTCTTCCATAGTTATAATAGCTGTGCACGATTATCCGAGCGGTCTAAAGGTGCTGCAGTCATGGACTGTGCGGCTGGTCCCAGCAGAGGTTTGAGTCCTCCCGCAGGCATAGGTGTATGTGTGTTTGTCCTTAAGATAATTTAGGTTAAGTAGTGTGTAAGCTTACTGACTGATGACCTTAGCAGTTAAGTCCCATAAGATTTCACACACGTTTGAACATTTGAACAGTTATATTAACTGTTGAGCTAGCGCTTCTTTTCAACATACTTCCTACTTGAACAGTAGCAGTTACGTCTCATAATGAATTTCTATTTTCAGGCATCCTCAGTAGTTGACCAGGTGTTAAAATTTCTGTACAAATATTTAAGCTTTTCAATTCATGATAGTATTGTCAAATTACACCTTTCTTGCAGATGCATGCATTTTGTATGTGGACAGGAACCATGACTTTATGACATTGTGCCAGTGAAAATAATTGTCTTCTCTTTTTTATTAAAACATTTCTTCATTATAGAACTAGTCACTACAAGAAGTTCATAACACTATGTAAGTGATTCAGTAGAAGTATGTTTTGTGTTCACACTGTAACTTGATGGGCAATATGGCGTTATAAAACACACCTCCTTTACAACTTTAAGTGTCTCATTTCCTTATCTAATACCCTCAGCATCTCCTGCTTTAATTTGACTACATTCCATTATCCTCGTTTTCCTTTTATTGATGTTCATCTTATATCCTCCTTTCAAGGCACTATCGATTCCATTCAACTGCTCTTCCAAGTCCTTTGCTGTCTCTGACAGAATTACAATGGCATCGGCGAACCTCAAGGTTTTTATTTCTTCTCTATGGATTTTGATACCTAACCCGAATTCTTCTTTTGTTTCCTTCACTGCTTGCTCAATATACAGATTCAATAACATTGGGGAGAGGCGACATCCCTGTCTCACTCCCTTCCCAACCACTGCTTCCCTTTCATGCCCCTCAACTCTTATAACTGGCATTTGGTTTCTGTACAAATAGTAAATAGCCTTTCGATCCCTGTATTTTACCCTGCCACCTTCAGAATCTGAAAGAGATTATTCCAATCAACATTGTCAAAAGCTTTCTCTAAGTCTACAAATGCTAGAAACGTAGGTTTGCCTTTCCTTAATCTAGCTTCCAAGATAAGTCGTAAGGTCAGTATTGCCTCACATGTTCCAATATTTCTACGGAATCCCAACTGATCTTCCCCGAGGTCGGCTTCTACTAGTTTTTCCATTCGTCTGTAAAGAATTCGCGTTAGTACTTTGCAGCTGTGGCTTATTAAACTGATAGTTCGGTAATTTTCACATCTGTCAACACCTGCTTTCTTTGGGATTGGCATTATTATAATCTTCTGGAAGTCTGAGGGTATTTCGCCTGTCTCGTACCTCTTGCTCACCTGATGGCTGTCAGTAGTTCTAATGGAATGTTATCTACTCCTGGGGCCTTGTTTCGACTCAGGTCATTCAGTGCTCTGTCAAACTCTTCACGCAGTATCATATCACCCATTTCATCTTCATCTACATTCTCTTCCATTTCCATAATATTGTCCTCAAGTACATCGCCCTTGTATAGACCCTCTATATATTCCTTCCACCTTTCTGCCTTCCCTTCTTTGCTTAGAACTGTGTTTCCATCTGAGCAATTGATATTCATACAAATGGTTCTCTTTTCTCCAAAGGTCTCTTTAATTTTCCTGTAGGCACTATCTATCTTACCCCTAGTGAGATAAGCCTCTACATCCCTACGTTTGTCCTCTAGCCAACCCCGCTTAGCCATTTTGCGCTTCCTGTCGATCTCATTTTAAACACGTTTGTATTCCTTTTTATCTGCTTCATTTACTGCATTTTTATATTTTCTCCTTTCATCAATTAAATTCAATATTCCTTCTGTTACCCAAGGATATCTACTAGCCCTCGTCTTTTTACCTACTTGATCCTCGGCTGCCTTCACTACTTCATCCCTCAGAGCTACCCATTCTTCTTCTACTGTATTTCTTTCCCCCATTTGTGACAATTGTTCCCTTATGCTCTCCCTGAAACTCTGTACAACCTCTCGTTCTTTCAGTTTATCAAGTTCCCATCTCCTTAAATTCCCACATTTTTGCAGTTTCTTCAGTTTTAATCTACAGTTCATAACCAATAGATTGTGTCAGAGTCTACATCTTTCCCTGGAAATGCCTTACAATGTAATACCTGGTTCCTAAATATCTGTCTTACCACTATATAATCTATCTGAAACCTGCCAGTGTCTCCAGGTTTCTTCCATGTATATAACCTTCTTTTATGATTCTTGAACCCAGTGTTAGCGATGATTAAGTAGTACTCTGTGCCAAATTCTACCAAGCAGCTTCCTCTATCATTTCTTATCCCCAATCCATATTCATCTACTACATTTCCTTCTCTACCTTCTCCTACTCTCGAATTCCAGTCACCCATGACTATTAAATTTTCGTCTCCCTTCACTATCTGTATTATTTCTTTTATTTCAACATACATTTCTTCAGTTTCTTCGTCATCTGCATAGCTAGTTGGCATATAAACTTGTACTACTGTAGTAGGCTTCGTGTCTATCTTGGCCACATTAATGCGATCACTATGCTGTTTGTAGTAGTTTACCCGAGTTCCTATTTTTTCATTCATTATTAAACCTACTCCTGCATTACCCCTATTTGACTTTGTATTTAAAACCCTGTATTCGCCTGAACAAAAGTCTTGTTCCTCCTGCCATCTAACTTCACTAATTCCCACTATATCTAACTTTAACCTATCCATTTCCATTTTTAAATTTTCTAACCTACCTGCTCGATTAAGGGATCTGATATTCCACGCTCTGATCCGCGATCCGCAGAACGCCAGTTTCGTTTCTCCTGAAAACGACGTCCTCTTGAGTAGTCCCCGCCCGGAGATTCGAATGGAGGACTACTTTACCTCTGGAATATTTTACCCAAGAGGACGCCATCATCATTAACCATACAGAAAAGCTGCATGCCCTCAGGAAAAATTATGGCTGTAATTTCCCCTTGCTTTTAACCGTTCGCAGTAGCAGCACAGCAAGGCCGTTTTGGTTAGTGTTACAAGGCCAGATCACTTAATCATCCAGACTGTTGCCCCTGCAACTACTGAAAAGGCTGCTGGCCCTCTTCAGGAACCATACGTTTGTCTGGCCTCTCAGCAGATACCCCTCCATTGTGGTTGCTCCTGCGGTACTTCTCTCTGTATTGCTGAAGCACGCAAGCCTTCCCACGAAAGACAAGGTCCATCATGGTTCATGGGGAGGGGGGGGGGGGGTGTAGGCCGGGGGAGTTAGTTAATAAAACGATTTAAATAAAGGACGTTTACATCACAGCCTACAACGGACCATCTTTTGTGTACAAAGTATTTTGAGGCCTTTGGTCCCAACAGAAACCAAATTTCAATGTAAGTAAATAAATATTATTTCTCTTTACTCATTTTAAACTACTGGGCTGGCTCGTCCTTATAGCACAGCAGATTGTGCTGGATGCTTGCCGTGACTGTTTGGTCACCTATACCCATTGCCAGATGACGGCATTTCACATGCTACAAAGTGCCCAGCAAAATATTGCCTGATTGTTTACAGTCATCCACATGGGGTTCAAGGACAGACGTCAGACGTTATCCTTACTGCATAATTATGTTTAATGCATGATTAGTGCCTGTATGGGACAGTCACTGAATTTTACCCATATGACATCAGTGATTGGAAATATGCAATTATACACTTCTGGAAATTGAAATAAGAACACCGTGAATTCATTGTCCCAGGAAGGGGAAACTTTATTGACACATTCCTGGGGTCAGATACATCACATGATCACACTGACAGAACCACAGGCACATAGACACAGGCAACAGAGCATGCACAATGTCGGCACTAGTACAGTGTATATCCACCTTTCGCAGCAATGCAGGCTGCTATTCTCCCATGGAGACGATCGTAGAGATGCTGGATGTAGTCCTGTGGAACGGCTTGCCATGCCATTTCCACCTGGCGCCTCAGTTGGACCAGCGTTCGTGCTGGACGTGCAGACCGCGTGAGACGACGCTTCATCCAGTCCCAAACATGCTCAATGGGGGACAGATCCGGAGATCTTGCTGGCCAGGCTAGTTGACTTACACCTTCTAGAGCACGTTGGGTGGCACGGGATACATGCGGACGTGCATTGTCCTGTTGGAACAGCAAGTTCCCTTGCCGGTCTAGGAATGGTAGAACGATGGGTTCGATGACGGTTTGGATGTACCGTGGACTATTCAGTGTCTCCTCGACGATCACCAGAGGTGTACGGCCAGTGTAGGAGATCGCTCCCCACACCATGATGCCGGGTGTTGGCCCTGTGTGCCTCGGTCGTATGCAGTCCTGATTGTGGCGCTCACCTGCACGGCGCCAAACACGCATACGACCATCATTGGCACCAAGACAGAAGCGACTCTCATCGCTGAAGACGACACGTCTCCATTCGTCCCTCCATTCACGCCTGTCGCGACACCACTGGAGGCGGGCTGCACGATGTTGGGGCGTGAGTGGAAGACGGCCTAACGGTGTGCGGGACCGTAGCCCAGCTTCATGGAGACGGCTGCGAATGGTCCTCGCCGATACCCCAGGAGCAACAGTGTCCCTAATTTGCTGGGAAGTGGCGGTGCTGTCCCCTACGGCAGTGCGTAGGATCCTACGGTCTTGGCGTGCATCCGTGCGTCGCTGCGGTCCGGTCCCAGGTCGACGGGCACGTGCACCTTCCGCCGACCACTGGCAACAACATCGATGTACTGTGGAGACCTCACGCCCCACGTGTTGAGCAATTCGGCGGTACGTCCATCCGGCCTCCCGCATGCCCACTATACGCCCTCGCTCAAAGTCCGTCAACTGCACATACGGTTCACGTCCACGCTGTCGCGGCATGCTACCAGTGTTAAAGACTGTGATGGAGCTCCGTATGCCACGGCAAACTGGCTGACACTGACGGCGGCGGTGCACAAATGCTGCGCAGCTAGCGCCATTCGACAGCCAACACCGCGGTTCCTGGTGTGTCCGCTGTGCCGTGCATGTGATCATTGCTTGTACAGCCCTCTCGCAGTGTCCGTAGCAAGTATGGTGGGTCTGACACACCGGTGTCAATGTGTTCTTTTTTCCATTTCCAGGAGTGTATATAGCACAAGTAAATTAAAATTCAAACTTTTGGTAAGTATATATGATTTCCAATTCATGTCCTCATCAGTATGCTCCACCAGTAGTTTTGAACAATTATTTTCTTATAAATCTCAAGGACTCATGAATAGTACCATTAAATATTTCATTTATTTCTCCTTTTTGTTATTGCAGCTTTATTGGGTTTGCTTATCATCATTGCATTTTATTATCATCATTGCATTTTCAGGAAAAAGCACTATTTCTGCTTTGCCTGTGTAATATGGAAGATCATTAGTGTGCAGGAACAACAGGCGTTATCCCAGAATAGAACCCTATGAAATGACTGTAGTTATTGCTCCCGTCATAAGTGTGAGAACTGAATGCGCTAAAATGAAGCTTTACCTCGTATCAGCTGTATATGGAATGAACAAGTTATTCGTCTTGGTGCATTGCTATAAAGGAAGGGCAGTGGCAAAACGACCAAAACCAGAAACACAAGAGAAGGTTTCTTAGATACACTTTAATATTATATTCACTATCTGATCGAAAGTATCCTGACACACCTGTGTAATGCGTAATTGACCACAAGGTGACACGACAGGAGGACCCACCAGCATAAAAGGAAGCTGGGTGTATAATGATGTAGGTAGAGAATTTTTCGATTGGGAGAACTCAGTGACTTGGAAAATAGATTAGTTATTGATATCACCTGACTAACAGACACTTTAGAGATATTTAAACTTTCTAAAGCTCTCGAAGTCGACTAATGGTGATGTGACTGGGAATCACGCTAGTTCCAAGGTGCTACCAGCCGTCGAGTTAGCACTGTGAACGTGATCACTTTCGTAGGGAGTTAAGAAAACGGGGCTACAACGCTAGGCAGTGCCCTGGAAGCCACACATTTCTGTAACCAGTGCTAAGCGACACTTGAGGTGATGTAAAGAGCGGCACCACTGGGCAGTGAGTGTCTGGGAACGAGTGATTTGGGGTGATTAGTCATACTATACACTGTGGTAATCCGATGGAGAAGGCTAAGGCCTGGAAAACCACGGAGGACGTGATGTTATGGTAAGGGGCTGGTTTTTTTTAATGTGTGGTCTCCTTATTGCGCTTAATGAAACGTTATATGCAATGGAACTCAACACATTTTACAGCGTTGGGTACTATGTACTGTAGAGGAGCAGTCTGTAGACGATGACTGAATTAGCATGACAGTGCACCCTCTCAAAGCAGCATCCGCGAGGCGATGGTTTGTGGACAATAACATTCCTGAAATGGACTGGCCTGCCCACAGTCCCGACCTAAACCCAATGGAACATATTCAGAATGAGTTAGGACGTCGAATTCGTTCCAGATCCCAGGGTGCAACATCAATGCCTTCTCTGGTTTTGGCTCTTGAGAAAGAATGCCTGTCATTCCTCCAGACATACGCACACACCTCATTACAAGTGGCCCCACAGATTTCAGGCAGCCGTAAAGACGAGGGGTGTAGACGTCTGGTAGTAATGTCCACTAACAGATGACCAGATACTTTTAGTCAGATAGCATTCATATTAATTCCACTTAGCTGCTGCACACAATTTTGTTACTATTCACCAACGACTCATTGGCTGAAACTTCCTGGCAGATTAAAACTGTGTGCCCGACCCAGACTCGAACTCGGGAACTTTGCCTTTCGCGGGCAAGTGGTCTACCATCTGAGCCACCGAAGCACGACTCACGCCCAGTACTCACAGCTTTACTTCTGCCAGTACCTCGTCTCCTACCTTCCAAACTTTACAGAAGCTCTTCTGCGAACCTTGCAGAACTAGCACTCCTGAAAGAAAGGATATTGCGGGGACATGGCTTAGCCACAGCCTGGGAACTTATTGGCTTCCCATTTATTATACAGCGAAAAATTTCATTAGATAATATGGAGGATATTTATGAAAAATCAGCTAGCATTTTTTCTCCAGCGAAATGTGTTTTCTGTGTTATTCAGAGTAATATCTGCAGGTGGTCTGTCACTACCTGCTTAACAGAGAACACCCACATTTACACTGTAGCCAAAGTATCAGAAAATATTTACTTCCTCCTGTTTTCTTAACCTCAAGTATTCAGTAAATTATCTAAATACTGTAACTTTGAGGAGATAATAATCTGATGTTAAAGCTTCGCTGATTATAGGGAAGAATGACACAGGGCAAAAAAGGTTTAGATTTTGGGAAGTGCTCTCTGATTATGTTATGTAAGTGCCACAAAAGCTGTATTTCAACAGATATAACGGAGTTCCCAGTGTTTTGTACAGAGACCTGATAGGCTATAATTCAGAATTTAACCTAGATGACTTCTGATTATTTCTATTCCTAAGATCAATGTCTCGATGCATCTGTAAGTAGAATTAACGTTTCTTACTTGACTGTAATATGCGCTACATCGCATATCTTGGTCAAATAAGTGGCTTTTATGAATAGGCGTAAAAAAATCACACTGAAGATTAAAATTAGTTTAGTGTGGGACTGAAGTTGAGAACATCGATATTCAAGGGCAAAACTCGTTTTTTTGTTTCCAAATTATAGATTTCTGAGAGTTGCAAATAAACATACGTTCTGTGGGGCCGTTATTAGTATAGTTACTTTGTTAAAATGTGGGTACTAGAGATGAAAGGATATAAAAATACATTGAATGTGATACTTATTCTCCATTTTTGAGTTTCAAGGGAAATAACACAATCTATTAAAAGGAGTGTACAGAGAATATCTAGATGGAATCTTCGGCTGTATAATGGAATTTACACTATTGAAATTATCAGTAAGTTCTTTACAGCCTTATCTTTCCCCTTATATGTGCTAGTCCTGCGTAGTTTGCAGAAGAGCTTTTGTAGAGTCTGACGAATAGGAGAGGGATAAAAGTAGACTATATCTGTGAAGCAAACTATGAATTGTGCCTGAATAGCTCAACATTATTATTATTTGTGTTAGAGCATTGCGACAATAGACAATTTCAAACTCATTATAAATTAAATAAATTAATAAAATGACATTATTATGTTGATCGATCGATAAATGTGTCACTATCAAGATGATATATCCACATACCTGTAGGCATCCTGGAGGCTCAAAATCTGTACAAAACTTCCAACGGAAACTGTGGGCCAAAACAGTAAATGTATCTGCAGTGAGATGAGACCAAGGAAAGGAGAAAGGATCCTTTATTGCTTTTCGATGTAAAATAATTAAAAAATGTGACTCTGGCATTGTATACATGAGGATAAGACTGAAAATGAGCAAGTGATAGTACACTCACATATGACGAATAGCGTTTACCATAGCTAGAAAGCATCATTTTACTACTGGAGATAGTTTGATTTTAAAGTCTTAAAAGGTACTCTGTCATATATGGCACGTAAACAATTAATATAACGTAACAAACAATGATAATGTAGAGAGACTTGTAAAAGGGTTGACAAAAGTTGTTTGTTGTAGCAGCAAAATGATACGACTTCAACAAAATGATTGTCAACAAAATGATTGTCAGTTTATAATTCGGCACCATGAACGCTTTTCAATATCGGATAATACGATGGCATATTGGCACAAATACAAATTTTGAGACAATATTCTGTTTAATTTTTTCCCCATTTCTGTAAGAGAAACATAAACTTACTGTATCATTTCTTTTCCCTTTTCTGTAAGCGAAACATAAACTTACTGCATCATTGTTCAGTTTTTTCGTAAACAGAACTTGAAATTTGCCAGTAAGATCGAAATTAATTCATTGTACGGATTTCAGTAAAGTAAACACGTGAAAGTTACGAGGGAGGTAGAAAATTTATCAGGTTTTTCCAGAAATGTATTGCTGTGGTACCCCACTCCAAGAAAATTTTGGGAAAATACCACTGGACACATCCCTATTTTTGCAATACTTTTATTCACAATAATAGAAACAATTAGTTTCTTAAGTTGTAAAGTGTATCTGATTCCATATTGTCAGATGGTTTTAAAGTACTTAACATGTTTAGACTGATTAAACAACTTAGATCCTCAGAAGATGTAAATATCTATATTAGTTGATGAGGTGGAACTGTTGTAGTGTGTCAGAAATCTTCATAAATGCAGTTGTTACATTTATATTTTGTGAGAGTTACCAGCGTATAAAATGCATTACCTAAAAAAAATTCTGAATTTTGGCAGTGTATCTGAGAGCTTGTTCTTCAGTTTCATTCATGTAATTTCACGTCGGTGTCTCCTTCTGAACTTTTGCTTCGTTTTTCTTCCAATAGGTGTACTCATGGGCATTGGTAACATGATTTGTGTGACTCCAGGATTTCTGTCCGCTGCAGTTGTTGGTGCACTGACATACAAAAATGTGAGTTATGCAATTCTGGCTAACATTTTATAACTTCAGGTAGCTGACATTTCATGATGTTTTTGAAACTTAGATTTCGCTGTTTAGTAAACGTGTGTCAACATCGTAATGTCTATGGCAATTTCACAGCTAAGGGGAAAATTTGTATAATGCAAATTGTAGTTTGTTTCTTTAACTATGCAATGTAAACGAGTTAAGACAGAATCAGTGTTCGATGTTCATTTGTGATGAAACTAGTCACTGTGTTTCGAGAATTCAGTCTAATATACATTAGTGTTAAAATTTAAGAAAACCAATCCACACTTGTACACACACACACACACACACACACACACACACACACACACACACACACACCTTTTTCATTAATTGTAGAACTCATTAACATCTTTATATAACGTATCAGTTTTTCGCCTTTTTGTAATTTATTACCGATTCCCAGAGGAAGTCTCTACTGAACGTGTATTTTATTTTATTTTTAAGTGCCCTTTTGGATCAATCATTTCTGCTCTTCACTCGTTGACTGCCTTGCATGAAAATATACGTTTAGCCTTGTGTTGTGAGGAATTTCTGCTCTGCCTTCCTGGAGAAAGGCAATGAACATCCGTTATAGTTCGTGAGATAATATCGGGATGGACGCACTAAAAAACTGGTCAGAAGAAATTCCGGCACATTCCTGTGTGGTCTGCGTTAGGTGTAAGGCGTACGAAGGTGGATAACCGAGCTTTCTCCCTGAATATTTAGGCGCAAAGTTTCGTCTCCCTATCTCTTGAAGGATCTGGTATTCGTATTTTAACAAGGACGCCAGAAGTACTCTTGCGCCATTTTCCCTGCTCTGATGGCGATACACATAGGTCGTGGCAATGGACTGCTCAGATAAGATTGCAAGCAGTGCAAGCGAGACGCACTGTCTTTCGCTGGCCGAAAGGCACATAGCAGGGGAGATTTCTAGAGGACAGTCAGCTATCCATGGGGAACGAAAGTACCGGATGCGTTTCGATGGTTGAGAACAATCGACATGTTGTAAAATACAGTTGCGTCGTTGTTTGAAGATGCAGAGTTCAGTCATCTAGAAGTGGGAATTAGCAGAAAGGTCGACGGTATCAGACAGATATTGGGGTTTGTATAAATCGAATCTGTGTAGGACAAAACAGAAGGATTATGGAAGACTTCAGAGACTGCTGTGCGGAGCTGCTTCAGTCTGCAAACTGAATTGGTAGGAAACATTTAATGTTAGTGAGGTTAGAGAGGAGTTTAGGCAGCGAAGGAATCTGTTAGTGACAAAGCATTGCCAACATCCCATCCAATCTGAGAATTCATATTTTTAATGTCCACACAATGGTGATCATTTTTACCCACCTTTTACCCACTGAAAGAAATTCATACGGGACAGTAGTGCTTAGCAGTTCTGCATAATTTTGTAGTCGAAATTTAATGCCAGAAAGATAACAGCAATAAAAGTGTTAGCTTACTATGCAACCTGTCCGCAGTGCTATTGTGACAGTGGTTAGTAGTATCAATACGAAAAGTGGAAACATGGTTTAAAGACCGAGTAGTCGTCTCCATAAGGCTGTACCGACTCATACATTACTCCGCGCCGCATTACTTTCAGAATACTCTCTGTTACGTTCAGGGCTTACATGATTCATACTTTAATTACAGCCCACTGTGGCCACTGCACTTACGCTGACTACCGGTTAGAACCAGTAACAGACAGAATATCTGGTATCATGAGTTACTATTGTGGTCCTATGGGACAAGAGCTATCAGCTGTTACTAGTTTACAGGCCATTATCGACTCTAATCCCCAGATACCTTCTAAGGTTTGTATACCAGTAGTCATGTCAAATGAACAAGCACATTGCAACACCTTAAAATTAGAGTTGAACATTCGTATTAAATTACAGTAAATTTGTTCCTCCACTCTTACCATCAGTGATTCCATACCTAAAAATCTTTGAGTGAGAAGCGAGATGTCCCGAAACAGGTCACGGAAGTGAGATGCATTATTTAAGAAAAAGTATACCTCACTTATTTGTACGACAACGCATACATTTTCGCGAAGTCTTTTACCTTCTATTTTCTTTTCCTCCCTGTTGCAGGAATTTAACATCGGGTTATGTGAAGTCAATGAACAGCTAATATAATTTGTAATGATTCCCGGTAGTGAATACAGATACAGTAATCCAGATACTAATTCAAAGGCTTTAAGGTCCCTCAGAGGCTGTGGGAAGTTACTACACAACTAGTAAAACACACAATCCAAAGAAAGTGTAATTCAGTGAGCGAAATTTATCCAAATTTGGATTCGTAGTTAATCTGAATTCCTAAGGCTACCCTCATGTCGCTACAGTGTGCACCACTAAGGGCAGTAGAATCAGAGCATGCCGTGCATGGGAACCCTAGTACTTCTGTTTGTTCATTATTAAGCATAATTTTATACAGAATTAAACACATTAAATAATAATTACTGACTCTCCTGGAAATACACAATACGAAAACCGTCTGGAGGTGGATACTTGTGGGCTGACACAATACTGTGGAATTATGTTGAAGAAATCAACATTAGTAAAGGAGAACACATGTAAGTTGGACAGAAAAAGAGTTTGAATACAAAACACGCTTTCGCTACGGCCATTTGCCGTCAGTTCAATCACTGAAAACACAGATGTGGGGTCAACAGTGACAGAAGACAGTACCAACACTTGTCAGGCAGGAACGTTCCGTGATAACCAAATGTCGACTAAGCTAACAATATACACGCATGAAAAAAAAAAGTTTTGCATGATCTCGGTTCCGAGAGTACCGGAACCTATACAGAAAATTGGATTAGCGATCAACATAAACATCATTTCCACCTATCTTACAGCTCATGAAAACCACATATTGCATGTGGCACCACTATACAGCAAGTACTTCAGAGATGGTGGTCCAGAATACTGTACACACTAGTACCTCAAATATGCAGTAACAGGTTCTGTTGCAAGTTCATCAGATTGTGACACTCCTCAACGGCGATTCGGCTTAGATCCCTCGGAGTGGTTGGTGGGTCATGTCGTCCATAAACAGCCCTTTTCAATCTACCCCAGGCATGTTCGATAAGCTTTTTGTCGGGAGAACTTGGTGGCACTCTAGTCGAGCGATACTGTTACCCTGAAGGAAGTTATTCACAAGATGTGCACGATGAGGGAGCCGATTGTTGTCCATGAAGACGAATGCCTTGCCACTATGCTGCCGATATGGTTCGCACTATCGGTCGGAGGATGGCATTTGCGTATCGCACAGCCGTTTCGGCGCCTTCCATGACCACCAGCGGCGTACATCGGCCCCACATAATATCACCCCAAAACAGCAGGGAACGTCCACCTTGCTCCATTCGCTGGACAGTGTGTCTAAGGCGTTCAGCCTGACCGGGCTGCCTCCAAAGACGTCTCCGACGATTGTCTGGTTGAAGGCATATTCGACACTTATCGGTGAAAACGTGATGCCAATCCTGAGCAGTCCATTCGGCATGTTGTTGGGCCCATCTGTACCAACCTGCATGGTATCGTGGTTGCAAAGATGGACCTCACAATGTACGTCTGGAGTGTAGTGGCGCATCACTCAGCCTATTGCGCATAGTTGGAGTCGTAACACGGTGTCCTGTGACTGCACAAAAGCATTTTTCAACGTGGTGGCGTTGCTGTCAGGATCCTCCGAACCATAATCCGTAGGTACCTGTCATCCACAGCAGTAGTAGCCCTTGGGCGGCCTGCGCGAGGCGCGTCATCGACTGTTCCTCTCTTTCTGTGTCTCCTCCATGTCCGAACAACATCGCTTTGATTCACTCCAGGACGCCTGGACACTTCCCACGTTAAGAGCCCTTCCCGACACTCAGTAATAATGCGGAGGCGATCGAACCGCGGTATTGACGGTCTAGGCTTGGCTGGACTACAGACAACACGAGCACGAGCCGTGTACCTCCTTCCTGGCGGAATGACTGGATCTGATCGGCTGTCGGTCCCCCTCCGTCTATTTGGGGCTGCTCATGCATGGTTCTTTACTTCTTTGGGCGGGTTTAGTGACATCTCTGAACCGTCAAAATGACTGTGTCTGTCACAGTCAACATCTGTCATTAGGAGTTCTGGAAACTGGGGTGATGCAGAACTTTTTTTGATGTGAGTAGTTCAAATTGCAGTCCAGGAGAAAACCCTATAGTCCAGGGTTGTCTTCAGTGGATACACCGGCGAGGTTGCTGCAAAGATTGGATGGTTCCAACAGGTGAAGCTGTGACGAAATGATCCACGGCAACCCTTAAATCTGCCTTGGATGTTTTTGCACATGACCTGATGCGTCAGGGTACTTACTTCGAAGCCGCACCTAGTGACCTTGCTAGCTGTGGACATAATTTATCGACTGATCCGCTGATACTTACTGCAGGTTTACAAGAAAAACCATATGTGCATTTAGCATCCTGGAGTTCACTGAATGTGAATCAGTTGCAATAAATAGTCAGTCAGTTGCAATAAATAGTTCAGTGAAGAATTCATAACAGTTGTAATGGACAAAACAACTCGGCGAGGTTTTTTACATATTTATTGTGTAAAATAGGGTTTCGTCTTGAATGTCATAGCAGATCAGCATGAGTAAGACATTCATAAGGAGTCTAACGAATCAGTGATATGCTATGAACTTGACACGCTATGCACCATCAACCTGATGGCAAATTTCTACAGTAATGGATTAGAAGTGCTACCTTTTCCGACACTTAACTCTCTCTCTCTGCATAATAAACTGAGCTAACTGACTGTGAAATGAAGTTATGTGAATGAATGAGTATTCATTTCTCTAATACTGTACGATTCTGAGCAGCTATGAGGAAGGGCAATCAAACAAGTAATTGATATTCACCGTCCTTGAAGTTTTATTCAGGAGTAAGAACATTCTGTTAGTTTGTTGCACCCAATCGGACATAAAAGTTGAACGTCTGTATAATTAGTTAAAACTTGGATGGATTATTTAGCCACTGTTGCATGTACTGTGTTATTTAGCCGCTGATACGAGTGTGTTTTTCTACTGTGTCTTCTAATTTTTGCACATTTATATTTATAAATGTTTAAGGTAGTATGAATCTATATAAGTTATAAATTAAAGTACTCCACCGTGTTTGTCTGCCTGCCCGCACAGGCGTTTTGCGGGAACTACTGCAGCGGTTTTCGCTAATAGACAGAATGATTCACGGGGAATGTTCGTAAATATTTGTATAACTTATTACCGCTATGACAGAAATGTCATCCAATCTCAGATACTGCTAGCCATGAGAAACCTAGACGGATCGCTAGTCACATTATATTTGTTTAATCTTGAGGGTAAGGAAGACATATTTTAAGGAAAGTACAGT
Organism: Schistocerca gregaria; assembly: GCF_023897955.1. Taxonomy (NCBI): domain Eukaryota; kingdom Metazoa; phylum Arthropoda; class Insecta; order Orthoptera; family Acrididae; genus Schistocerca; species Schistocerca gregaria. Next base: position 785,942,085 of record NC_064921.1, on the reverse strand, counting down.
GGAGAGTCTAGGGTTGAATACAAACAATAGAACGAGTTCATAGGTTACAGTATTGATATTGTCACTCTGCACTTGCATGTGTATGTTTATGTTTTGTCATTTTATTTCTAATTGAGAATTATAGAAAAAACACCAGAAAAGAAAACATTTTATACAGAAAGGGTTGTCACGAGCAGACTAAGAATATGAGTGAAACCAATGGTACAGGATACATTTTGAATGACTACTTCATTCTAAACGTTTCACTGTCACTTCTCCATATCATCATAATGTTTTGAAATGAAAAGTGCCCTAAGAACAAATTTCGGAAGTTAGGCAACCCACATCAGTTTCCTGTTTCTCTTGTCAATAACCCATATGCCAAAGTTATTTACAGTCAGCTCTAACTTTTAAAATATTTATGATACTGAAACATCTTGCATGAATACCAAAAATGTTATCATCACAAACGACTTTTGTTCGCACACATCAAGTGCTACGCAACAAAAAGAAAATTAAAAGGGTGAGAGCTCTAATCAAGCCATCAAAATTGTATTGCACATGACAGTGAAACCCTGCTTGTCCCCCCCACCCCCCTACCCCCAGCTCCTTCCTCTTTACAGTCCCAGTGTGAAAGTTCATGTATATACATAGACCTTCCCTGCGTCTAACTAATTCTGGATGTCAATCCGTTATTAACCAGTATTACCTAATCCCAGTCCGCCACTGGTAACGTGTTTGCCCACCATGCCGTGGTCCTGCATTCGATTCCCGGCTGGTTTGGAGATTTTCTCCGCACGTGGACAGGGTTTTGTGTTGTCCTCATAATCGTTTCATTGTCACCAACGCGCAAGTCGCTTAATGTGGCATCACCTGAATTAATAGTTACAGCCCGGCGACCAAACTTCCCTGAATGGCATTGCAAATTGAACAACTAAACCAAAGCTACAACCACGACCAAAACCACTTCTAATTATACGCTGACAACGAAAACAATTCTGATATCCATTCCCATTCCTCCCAGAGTGGGATTCTTCTGTCCAATTAAACTGTGTTAGTTCTGGATCACACCACGACAACCGCGACACAAGGCTCGTGTACTAGTAGAAGACTTTGCGAAAGACTTTTTCCATGTATCTTTCCACTGCTTTCAATTCCACCGTTTTCACCTACACGTTCTACCCGATAGAGCAATTATGCAGGTAGGTATGTCAGTTACCATATTTACTGCAATCACTGAGCATATCTTATACGGACAACACGACTAATTAGCCGACCACTGGTATGAATAGCCACTACCAGACTATGGCTAGAAAGGGGATGAACCATTTATGTACAGTGCATGCTACTTTCCTTACTGTTGTTGATGTAACTAGTTGTTTCAGACATCACGCCGTTAGGGTCTTCACCTCCAAAGGACAGTTTCTGTTAATTGCGTATTTGAAAACTATCCACCCAACGCAACCATAGTGTTAGGTCTACTAACTTGAATCTCCAGTAGTATTTGTCCTTCACGTACCTCTCTGTATCCCCAGTCATCTTCCCACGCCCTTGTTCTCAATATATTCTCTCTCTCCATTAATTAACGTCATTCTTTTGCTTGACCCCTACTTTAATTTTTAATTCCACCATCTCACTCTATCCTCTTTGGTTTCGGGACAGATAATGAATCAAGAGTGAAGAGCAAACATGACAAGTAACAATTTTGTATTTTCCATTTACTAATATTTATTAAAATTAATCAACCAGTCTCTAGAAAATCATCAAATAGGGTATGTTCTCTTAGTAAGGATTGTCTCCTCTTAATCAGTTCTGGTATTAATCACATTTATGATCCAAACTATTTCTGGCAAATACCGGTTTTACTTAGCTGTAACATTTTCTCCATCTACCGTAATCAAATGTCAAACAATTACTTGTGTCTCTTTCATTTCGTAGAAGGTATGTGAAGAAACTCTATATATGCTTGCTTCCATTTAAACTAGAAACAGTCGCATTTCACTATTTTAATTATTTAACAATATGGACATATGGGTTTGGGAGTGTTGTAGTAAATAATTTAATTATTTTTAAATAAAAGGTTTTTGTTGTTTCACATTGTACAACGAATTTTTTTGCAACATTCAGCTGTCTATTTTGGTGCACTTCTTATTACAATAAAAATTTATAACGAAAATTGAGAAATAAGGAAGACCACTCACCGAACAGTAGATATGTTGACTCGTCGATAGGAACTAGAACAATATGGCACCTATGAACTGAATGATGACATTTGTTTGCAACGGGAAACAAACCGACACTTTCCGTGGACACTGAGAGTCGTATATAGGATCTGATAAGCTTCATTTGTTTGGGCTGAATCCAACTACATATTGAAGAAAACGAAATTGACCCATATATGCATAAACACTATAGAAAATGTCCATGACGACTCTTAGGGGAGACACCCAATATATTTCCTAAGAGCAGAGCACGTATATCTAAATGTAATTTTGTGGTAACATTTCAAAACATCTTAGGATTATTTTCGTAAATACTTTTAGACTGTTCCTGACGTTAAAATTCGTGTTACGAACTTAACCTAGAAATTTAAGAATTTAAATTTTAGCTAACGTGAACAATAATTTGTTGCAGCAATCGTCTGAACAGTGGAAGAAAATTTTCCTTATATCAGCAGGCATCCTTTTACCTCCTGGTGTCCTACATCTTCTCAGATCGTCATCCGAAGTACAAGAGTGGAATTTCCCGAAGTCATTGTCAAAAGAATTGAAACATGATATCTCTGCGAAGGACGTCGAAGCTCAGCAACGTCTGACATCAGAACATGAAACTGAAGGTCATCAGGATAAAGAAGAGAAACAAAACCATATACTGTGAGAAAGATTTTATGAGGAAGTTCAGAATTATAAGGATGTTTAAATGTTTTGACAGTTTTTATACACGTTGACCAGAGAAGATTAACAGATACCATTTGTATTGAAGCACCTTTAGAAAATAAAAATTCCACTAAAACTAATTTTGTATCATCATCAATTAAGACTGATTATGCCTTTCAGTCTTTAGTCTGGAGCATAGCCCCCTTATAAAATTCCTCCATGATCCTCTATTCAGTGCTAAAGTTAGTGCCTCTTCTGATGTTAAACCTATTACTTCAAAAGCATTCTTAACCGAATCCAGGTACCTTCATCTTGGTCTACCCCGACTCCTCCTACCCTCTACTGCAGAACCCATGAGTCTTTTGGGTGACCTTGCTTCTCCCATGAGTGTAACATGACCCCACCATCTAAGCCTGTTCACCATGACTGCTACATCTATAGAGTTCATTCCCAGATTTCTTTGATTTCTTCATTGTGGACACTCTCCTGCCATTGTTCCCATCTACTAGCACCTACAATCATCCTAGCTACTTTCATATCCGTAACCTCAACCTTGTTGATAAGGTAACCACCCAGCTTTTGCTCCCATACAACAAAGTTGGTCGAAATATTGAACGGTGCACAGCTAACTTAGTCTTGGCACTGACTACCTTCTTGCAGAAGAGAGTAGATCGTAGCTGAGCACTCACTGCATTAGCTTTGCTACACCTCGCTTCCAGTTCTTTTACTATGTTGCCATCCTGTGAGAATATGCATCAAATGGCTCTGAGCACTATGGGACTTAACATATGTGGTCATCAGTCCCTTAGAACTTGGAACTACTTAAACCTAACTAACATAAGGACATCACACACATCCATGGCCGAGGCAGGGTTCGACCTGCGACCGTAACAGTCGCGCGGTTCCGGACTGAGCGCCTAGAACCGCGAGACCACCGCGGCCGGCTGAGAATATGCATCCTAAGTACATGAAACCGTCCACCTGTTCTAACTTTGTTCCTCCTATTTGGCACTCAATCCGTTTATATTTCTTTACCACTGACATTACTTTCGTTTTGGAGATGCTAATCTTCATACCATAGTCCTTACATTACTGATCTAGCTCTGAAATATTACTTTGCAAACTTTCAATCGAATCTGCCATCACAACTAAGTCATTCGCATATGCAAGACTCCTTATTTTGTGTTCACATATCTTAATCTCACTCAGCTAGTCTATTGTTTTCAACATATGATCTATAAATAATATGAACAACAGTGGAGACAGGTTGCAGCCTTGGCCTTGCCTATCCCTGAAACTAATCTGAACCATGAACTCAATTTACCGTCAACTCTAACTGCTGCCTGACTATCCATGTAAAGACCTTTAATTGCTTGCAAAAGTTTGCCTCCTATTCCATAATGTCGTAGAACAGACAATAGCTTCCTCCTAGGAACCCGGCCATATGCATTTTCTAGATCTATAAAGCATAGATACAATTCCCTGTTCAAATCATAACACTTCTCCATTACTTGCCGTAAGCTAAAGATCTGGTCCTGAGAACCTCTAAGGGGCCTAAACCCACACTGATTTTCATCCAGTTGGTCCTCAACTAATACTCGCACTTTCCTTTCAACAATACCTGAGAAGATTTTACCCACAACGCTGATTAAAGAGATACCTCTGTAGTTGTTACAATCTTTTCTGTTTCCATGTTTAAAGATTGGTGTGATTACTGCTTTCGTCCAGTCTGATGGAACCTGTCCCGACTCCCACGCCATTTCATTTATCCTGTTTAGCCATTTAAGACCTGACATTCCACTGTATTTGATGAGTTCCGACTTAAATTCATCCACCCCAGCCGCTTTATTACACTGAAATCTATTGACCATTTTCTCCACTTCCTCGAATGTGATCCTATTTCCATCATCATTCCTATCCCAGTTTACCTTGAAATCTGAAACATTACTGATCGTATTTTCTCCTACATTGAACAACTGTTCAAAATATTCCCTCTATCTGCCCAAGGCATCCACAGTATCACCAGCAGTTTTCCTGACCTGTTCAAAATACTTGTCATTTCCTTCTTACCTCCCTTTCGAAGACTGCTAATTACACTCCAGAATAGTTTTCCAGCAGCTTGATCCATAGTCTCCAACTGGTTTCCAAAGTCTTCCCAAGATTTCTTCTTGGATGCTGCAATTATCTGTTTTGCTTTGTTTCTTTCTTCAACACAACTTTCTCTGTCTACCTGAGTTCTAGTATGAGCCATTTTTGATACGCCTTCCTCTTCCTTTTACAGGATGCCTTGACTGTGTCATTCCACCAAGCTGTTTGCTTCATCCTACGTTTACACACTACTGTTCCAAGACATTCTTTAGCCACTGCTAGTACTGTGTCCCTGTACCTTGTCCATTCCTTTTCCAATGTCTGTAATTGACTACATTCCACTAGATGATACCTTTCTGAGATCGCTGTTATGTACTTTTGCCTGATTTCCTTTCCCTGAAGTTTCTCCACTCTTATCCTCCTACATATGGACCTGACCTCCTGCACTTTCGTCTTCACAACCCAATTTCACTGCAGATTAAATAATGATCAGTGTCATCAAAGAATCGCCTGAACACGTGTGTCCTTCACAGCCTTCCTGAATTCGTGATCTGTTATTATATAGTCAATGACAGGTCTGGTTCCCCTGCCTTCCCAAGTATACCGGTGAATGTTCTTATGTTTAAAAAGGGAGTTTGTGATTACTAAGCCGATACTGGCATAGAAATCCAAGAGTTGTTTCCCGTTCCTGTTGGCCTCTATATCCTCTCCAAATTTACCCATAACCTTTTGATACCCTTCTGTTCGGTTTCCAATCCTGGCATTAAAATCCCCCATGAGCAGAACACTGTCCTTGTCCTTTACTCTAACAACTACATCACTGAGTGCCTCATAAAAACTGTCCATCTTATCTTGATCTGTCCCTTCACAATGCGAATATACTGACACAACCTTAATTTTCTTGCTGGACACTGTCAAATCTATCCACATCAGTGGTTTGTTTACATACCTTATTGCAACTACACTGGGTTCCATTTGTTTCCTGATATAAAGCCCTTCACCTCATTGTGCTATTCCTGCTTTGACTCCTGACAGGTAGACCTTGTATTCTCCCACTTCCTCTTCTAATTAATTCTGTATATTACAATTTATTCATTCACTTGCACATTATAATGTGTAGTTCCCATCATCATGCAGAGCCTTTAGAAATGTGGGATAAAGTTGAAAAGTACATTTTTTTTACGATTTACAGTAGCATATGTCGTCATAGATGTCTGAGGCTATCAACGACAGAACTTAAAAAGAGTTAACAGTTGACAGCTCCTGGCCTGTATGAGTATATCAGTGTCTTCTCTCATCAGACATCTCAGCCGTTTGTTACAACTTCAAATCGTAGGTCAACCCTCACTGCATTGAACGTACCGAGTTCTAACCACAGAAAATGAAGCATTTAAGCCAGGAATTATTGTGGTGAGGTCTTAACGCAACGTAATGCGCTTTGATTTGTACTACCGACCACAACTGTGTGGGGCTGGGAAACTGGTAATTTTAAAGAAGCATTTCAAAATAAGACATTTATTAATATTCTCTTTGATATGTAATTTCACAGTGAACGAATGGAAATTTACTTCATCTAATTGTACCATACACGTTTGCAGCCGAGGGGAAAAAAATGACAGAAAGATACTCGAACTGTGTACTCTGTGCACTGAGGAAGGGGAAACTACATGGGATGGAAGGTTAATAATGCAAATACGAGAATTTCTCCGCTAAAGGAAACTACGATAAAACGAAAGCGAACACTGATTCTTTAGTAATGAACTCTACTGAGCACTTATGAGGCAAATTGAGGGAGGCAAGTTAAAGCTACGCTAGTGAGCGTTTTTAATTGGTAAGAGGATGGACTATTTTGAGTCTAAGAAGTTCTGAAAGAACAAACCAGATACTCAAACGAGCTAAAACAATGATACTAAATCGCCTCATAACTTAGCTATTATCCATTTCGTGCAGCAACTCAGAGTTCATAAGAGAACCTCAGCATTGAATTAAATCCCAGCTTCTATCAGACCATGCACAAAAATTATTTTTTTTCATAACCTTACAATTTCTCAACGCGATCTGACTGAACTTTATAATTACTCAAATATCTGCCTGCACTTTTAACATACCCCAAAGCTATCTGCTATCACTACAGCTATCAAGACGGCACTGCCAGCAAATTTTTCGCAGTTTACACCGCCCATTCCTTTGTCACGCTTTTCTGCGCGAAGAAACAGACCAATCAGATTCCGAGAAGAGTGCGTAACAATAAACTTGATTCTGCCGCCATTGCGCGCAGAGAATGCTACCACAAACTTCTAGAAACCTCATCTGAGGAATTGGACGAGCCAATGAAACGCCTTGCCTGTAAATTTGGTAGCATTTTCCTTTTCGACATCGGCGCACGCTGAGTGAGTCACATAAGCCACACAGGAATGTTCTGTTTAGAGCTCCTAGAGGATTTTTAGCGTGACCAAGCAGATGACGTGTCACGAAAGTTCACAGAATCCCCCTACGCTCCTTTATCAAGTATCAGTAGTAAAATCCGTCCAAAATCTTAAGCTGAACTTACATAGTCGCGCAGGGTTCGGATTTGAAAATCACAAGGCCACTTAAAAATTGAACTGATGTTGCACGGACACTGCCTCTTTACATCCCTATGACTCCACAGAATCGCAAAAAGGCAACAGCACAATATGACACCAAGTTAAATTAATCGATCGCAGAATTTCTGAAAGAGGTACGAAAACAATGGACATGAAGCCATCATTGTTTGTTACCTCGTGAAATACACTATCAAGCAATAATACCAGTGGTTAATATCTTTCATGGCCAATATAGTTTAGAGCAGATCAGATTTTTCCACGTAGCCTCTTTCCACCCATTACCAAAAATCAGTGTAAATACTTCATTCTCTTCAGTCCCCGCGTCCAGCCAGCTGGATGTTACTTCTCTATTTTTATTTATGTACAGTTGCAGCTTGTTCGACACCGCAACCATCTGTCCAGTATGCTGAACATTTTAGTTGTATCCGGAATTGTTTCTGAGTGGTATTTGGTTTCTGATGTTGGCTGCACTGACACGTTCCACTCACTGCGCTATAGTGGCACAAAGAAGTGGCCTTTTTTTCCCATTTCATTGACTTGGAGCTTGTGATCTCGTGGACTGCGAACAGAAAGGACCAGCAGGCAATAGGTGCAAACAAGAAATCAGTCTTGGACCAAGTGGATTAGATTTATATTTGTGAATTCTTGAGTTCAGCTGCAACTGCAGTATGAAAGGACAGTTACTCTTAATCTGAATTTCATTGAATCTCATAAAGCAGCTCTTAACACACACATAAAAATAATTCAAGACAGAGATGTTAGGAAAAGTGAGAGTAGACATATGCCCCTCTGCTCAATCACATTCAAAAATAAATGGATGAGATGCCAAAACAATGGCTGTGAAGGTAAAACCTAGTTCATATACTTAGAATTCCAAGTATATCTGTGTATCACTAATGAGAAAATGTGTTTCTTTAATTTACACAACTAAAAAGTGATCGCAGTATTCTACCAAATTTTGGAAATAGCTTTTCTTGTGTCATACTTTTGTAATACTCTGTAAGTAATGTATCTAAATGTTAAAGTCGCTTTGAGTCCCAGTGTGCAGCCAGGTAGACATAGGAATATCTGTACGTGGATAAGACGTAACAAAAAATTACCATTCGAATGCCTATTTATGACGTCCATATGTCACACTCTTATGAAAATACAATTGAAATAATAGAAATATTTTGCTGATGAGTGAAGAGGTTGAAGTGAAACTCGATGAGGTAGGCCACACACAAATATCCACTTCTTTTCACCATATCCGTATATCAACAGGTAATCGAGTACATATCCCTCTCTGTATAGTCTTTTGTTTACCCACGTAAGCACTGCCATGTGAATGGAGAATGCCTTACTAACGTCCTTAATACGAAGGAACGATTTACAATTTTAAATGAAAAACTGCAATATCACAATAAGAAAGTATCATTCACAATGAATGCCAGTACAACTGAGAAACATACAGGGTCTAAGATTATGTAACAGTAATAGCAACAACCAGACTCATTGTTAGCAACATCAATCAGCTTGATGATGCATGAAGGTGTGTGTTTTGAGTGTTGTGTTTCTAGTTATTGCCTGTGTTTTAGTACACATTTTCACATCTCTAAATCTCTCCTGTATCCTTAATGTTGTGTATCAGGTACTGGTAAACGGCATATTACGGAAACCGGCCGTAGAATTAAAGATAAACGGTTCATTAGCTCATATTTTACCACAGGCCATCTTTAATATTCGAAAACATTTGCCTCTGAACTGCATAAACTGGCGCCGTTTCTCTCTCTCTCTCTCTCTCTCTCTCTCTCTCTTTCTCTCTCTGTCTCTCTCTCACTCTCTCTCTCTCTCTCTGCCGTTACCCTGTGGGTACTATTGGATGAGCCAGTGACGATGAAGGTACGGGGGTGACGGCTTTAACACACGTACTATGGGGTAATGCATTGACGTCCAATTTACAGGTCATTATCGCGAAATTATATCGGGTGGGGCATGATGATTAATTTACGGGAGTGACTGCCACTCCTCTGCATCTGCATACTAACCCGGGGGGGGGGGGGGGGGGAGGGTGACATAATGATTATCATTCTACGTCGTATCTGTCTACATACTACCGTGCATACTAATGGTTGGGTGGGGAGGGGGAGGGGCAATGCTTATCATTCTACACTGCATCTGTCCACGTAGATACTCCGTAAGCAACCGCGTGGAGCATGGCGGAGGGTACCTTGTACCACTACTAGTCAGTTCCTTTCCGGTTCCACTTGCAAATGGAGCGACTGCCTAAGTGCCACCGCGCGAACTGTAATTTCTCTTATTTCATGGTCCTTATGCGAAATGTAGGTTGGTGGTAATAAAATCCTTCTACATTCTCCTTCAAAGGCATGTTCTCCTACTTCTTTCAATAGTATTTCGAGAAAAACATTCCCATTCATGAAGCATCTCCGTATTACTCACATGTGGAGCAAACCTATCGTTAACAAATCTATCGCGCCGCCTTCCTCCAATGAGGCCCGGTGAGGATCCGAAATACTCGAACAATACTCAATAATGGGTAGCAATCGTGTTCAGTTTTATGTACACGGTCACCTGTACAGACGTTCCACACATTCTTAAAATTCTCCTAATTAATCGAAGTCGATCATGTGCCCTATCTGCTACAGCCATTACATCTCATATGTGTTCTCTCTCTCTATTCATCTCTAGCTCATCATTCAACTTAACTTGATAATTATAGAAACAATATAAAAATTTACGTAAAATATTTGCAGCCCTAGAGTCTTTTCGTCGCCATTACCATCATCACTATCATAATTACCAAATTTTTCTCCCTGTACTTTTACTTTAATGAGGCAACAACATCAGACTATATTACAGAGGGAATTAAAAATGAGTAAAACACACGCTGGAAGGAAAACTGTTTACTGACCCTCTTCTACACGTTCGAGCGTGTCATCGATTGAGTTGTCAGTTGTCACAATTTATGATAATGTTTGCGATATACCCATTGACTGCTGTATCTACCTTGTACGGTATCTCCTGGGGTGATCCTGAATTTCAAGTTTGTAAATGCCATGTACTGATAATTATTGTATGAACAGATGGCGATGCACGCCAAAGAGTAAAAAAATGCCTTATGTTGCAATGTATGCCTTGATGAATATTCCATGGACATTCGAGATTCTGCGTCTCAACTTTCTATTCTGGTTGTCTTCTTCTGTTCTTGGACTCGAAGGGGAAAGAACGGTTATCTGAGGTTCATCTTGGTGTAACAGTCTATGTAAGTTGTAAACGATGCCAAAAATATAATTACATAAAATTACAACCAGAGACACAGATATAGTAATAGAAAGGATAAACAACAACAAAAAATACCTACTCACCTTATAAGAAAACTGCCACATTCAAAAAACCACAACAGAAAAGAAACAACTCACAAATGATCGGATTAATTTGGCAAACCACACACTCTTTAAACTGATTGACCACTTAATATAACATTAAAAGTACAAATGTAGCCACAGCCTCCATTCACAAATACCATTTCTTCCCGGATCTGTCTCATAATCACTGTCCAGGCCATCCCTGTCACCCCCCCCCCCCCCCCACCTTCTTTGGAGGACAAAAACTGACCACCCCTCTCACGTCTCTTCCTACATACAAGACGATTTCACTAAGTCTCTCTCTCTCTCTCTCTCTCTCTCTCTCTCTCTCTCTCTCTCTCTCTCACACACACACACACACACACACACACACACACACACACATACACACGGACACGGACACACACAGCCGATTCATAGGTTGGCAACACTCACAATGTGAACGAACACAAGCGAATAGGCATAAACACTGTAGCAGTGATGAATGAGAAACAGTTATGGAAGTGAATTATAAATAGTGCAGCGCAGGAAACAACGCAAAATGCCAAAAACGTCAGATGTGAAATGTAGGCTGTCGACATCAACCACTGCTAGCAAGAAGGGAAGGTGCAGACTGTGTAAAGAAATATCGTAAGTAGCTTACAGACAAACTGCATAAAGGAAAGGCTGTTTTTAACCTAAAAGAATCAAAAAATAAATGTACAAACGTCTGTATCCAATTTACAGAATACCACAGAAGGTGCTTTTTAAATAAAAGCGAAACTCGTTTGGTGTAATTCTTTTTAATTACACTGCAGTTAGCTTTAAGACAGATAACCTGTAATAACAGAAAAATATAGTTGTTTATGAATTCAAACTTTTGTAGGGTACATAATTATTTGTAACCTTAAGCCTTGCTTGTCCCGAGTAACCTTAACGGAACACCGACCGTTGTTAGGCGCAATACTGGAAATTAATTAGTAATTTTCTTTCACATTATATTGGATACATGCCACTAAACGTATTTTCAGATTCCACAACCTAGGCGGCGGCTACTAATAATCCAGTGTATTTCCCTTTCAGATTTTCTCAAGGTTGCGAGAAAACATCCCAGGCAGATAGGACTGGTCTCATGTTTCTAGTTCTAGTATAAGATTTCATCTGCAAAAGATTATGCTTGTTATCTTATATTGGTACTCAGGACGAAACCACGATCTGGAGTTACGGGTTTTATTACTTCACATTGAACTGACCTACGAAATATTATCTCGTGCTATAAGTACATGAGTTTAAACTATACTTCTGGGATATATTGAGGAATACATGTGATAATTCAAGAGAGAGACGATTAATTATTTATAATCCCGTAACCACTCTGAGTACAGAGCTAGTTTGCTGATCAGCGTCGGGCTAATATGATGTTACGTCATTAATCATTGAGAGACAGAATGGATTATTACATAACAGAACTATAAGCATAGTATTATTAGAGTTATTTCTCTATTGTTTTGACTTCACTTTATTAACAGCTATCACAGCATATTCACAGTTTGAAGTCAAAGTGCTTAGGGAGTTAACTCTCCTTCACATTAGAAAACTTTTCAAAGACAATATATAATTAATTGATAATTCGTACGTCTAGCCTCACAGGCAAAGAAAGAACTACTACCATTAATATTAAAATAAAAATTAACACTATATTATTTTCTTCACTAAGTATGTATGTTTTATTAAATTACGTTGCAGCCTCAATAAAACCTAAGTGGCATTGAATTGTTCTTTCTGGGCAAACTGGTGTACAATATGAATAACATACTTCTAATGTGGCAATCAGCCACTTTGTTACATTGAAACAACAGCAGTTAGGTCTAATGAAAACATTCACAGCTATCATACCCGATTCTCCTTGTAACTGGAATAATGGTGACAACGCAACGACTTACAATTGCTCAAGTACAACCGTAAGTGGTAATAACATCTCCCAGACAATTGATACAGTTTGTAGAACTGTCCTCGAGATGTTTATAAAGTAAAACTATTATATAATCAAATGTGAGAGAGAAATTTTCAAAAGGATATTCCCATAGATACCAAAAAATTCATCTTAAGTTACTTTCGTAGTACGATCCGCATACTGCAATGTACTTCTCCTGCCAACTGTTATTATAAAATTCCTTGTTGTGGTAAGTGGAGTGCCTCTGAAAATGTTTCCTTTCCTCTTACATAAAGCTCTCAGTTATTGAACGTTGCGACTGAAACGCTAAGTAAGCTTCAGTACCGAAAATTTGGGCTATAAAAGAGCGAAACCACGTCTAGAGTTCCAAGTAATCTCTGCTCGTAAAGCCGATGGCAGAGAAAATCAATTTTCCATACAGTGCTGGAGAAGCTCGCAGCACTGATCCACAAACTCTATTGCAGTGGCGATAGCCATCATCTGGAGACATAAATCCAGCCCCCTCCGACTGTCTCAGCGGAAATGACGAATCCAGTCACATAAATGTTTCCATTCCGGTAGTGAACGTACAATGAATAACGAAAATTATTTACTACTGTGGCGATTCCACTTTTGTCTCTGCGTCTTTCATGGGTCTAGTTTGACAGTCACGTAACTTACTGGATTCGACGATGCTCCGAAATCTACTCGTGGATCCTACGCTTTGTGTCTACCGAAGACTTGAGTTCCGTGATAGTGTAGTATGGCGATAAGATAGGAGCGACAGCTACCTTCTATAGATGTGTTGACAAGTTGGGACATAGCATGTATCGAAAACTGACAGACTGATATCTGTACACAATGTCACAGCACCATGATCGATACGCTAGTAGCGGCCACTAGACGAAGAGGTCACCCGCTGCACCTCGTAAGTGAGATGTAGCAACTAGACAGCGTTCTGAGGAACAATGGCCACTTCAACAGTTGCATAAGATATATCACGAAACCTGATACTCGGTTAAGTGACACGTCGGAAGAAGAAATGTCGGGTAAGATCTTTCCACAGTACATACTCATGGAGTCGCACAGACTGCGCAGACACAATGTAAAAAATATTTACGAACTGATCGAGAAGGAGGAAAAGTGTGTCGAAAGAGCATGCAGCGGAACCATTTACAATGACGGTGATGTACCGCACACTGTGAAAATGTACAGTCGTGAAAGTCTGTGCTGGGTGACTGGACGATCCGTTAATAATTGGATCGCGAACGTAAACGGTATTGCATTTTGGGACATGAGGAGAAATCAATAGGCCTAGTGGTGAAGCACGCAGTATGTGAGAACAGTAAAATTCGATGCCACATTGGTTCTTGAGCCTGGAGCTCCGTGCTGTGGTGCACGACTGTTGCAGTAGCAAGTGGATGCATGGATAAGCTCTCAAACGTTGGTGCTAGGGAACACACAACCACCAGCAGCATGCACAACTCCAGTCCGCCACCAGCTACTGAGGATTAATCTTTGACAATACCAGCCTCTCGTGCTGGTGAAAGAAACTTTAAACGAACATCGGCCGAAGATCCCAAAATAGAAGGCAATGAAAGCCTCAACAATTGTGTAAGGACGTTTAAGGTCCAAAGTAGAGGTGTTTTCGCAAGTTATTTCTGGAGACATTTACTACAGAGCTCCACTCTCTGCGGTCAATAGAAAATTGCTGCAATCGCTCTATCTGTTAAACAAAATTAGAAAGAAAGTTAAATGAATCCAATGTTTACTTGCTTTTCAGACCTAGGTAATGTCTCTACGCAAATTAAAATCTTGTTCTTAGTGTTTATTAGCGCTGCAGATTTATTTATTAGTGAAATAAGCAGATTTATCGCGTCCAGCAAATATTTTTATGTGGTAACTGGGAGGCAGAATGTTTTGCGCAGTGGTGACCCACTAGGAGCTCCCATTGGTGTGCTGATGCGGAGAGTAGTCCAATCTACTAGATATCAAATGCCCACTACTTTAAATTTAGTTGCACAGTGATACCAACGTTGTTCTAGTCACTATGTACGACTGTAACAGCAGGAATATTATACTGTCTACGTGAAATGCTTCCTTCCTAATTTTCACAGACGAAATTTTTTGAAAAACACGTACCTGCTCCAGTAAAAAAATTCTCATTTTGCCTCTGTTCTATTCCCAACGTATCTAAATGAAGAAAGAGATGCAGAGGGTCGACGCTTTGCTCAGATGTGTTGTGCAGTGTCTGCCTACTGTGTTCATCGTATGAATAGACCCGATGTAAACATTATATCATCTATTCTTCCGCGTTTGCTGGATTCTCAATGGAATTCGGCTCGCGTGGAGCGGAAACCAAGTTGTGTCGAGTACTGTAAAGTACGGTAATAAGAATACGCTTTACGCCGTGAGTTAAGCGACCATCAACTCAGCAATAACGCGGGACAACAGCCTTACCGACGAATTTACGCACAACAATAGTGGTCAGCTAGCTGGTGCAGCTAACCTGCCGTGATCTCGCAGTTGAGTTGTAAACAGACACAGCAGAGATAGAAGATAGCTTAGAATATCGTTTAGCTTTTAAAGAGAATGAAATATTATTCTGCAAAACTCCAGCAATAACGTATTCTTCTTAGGGGCTCTCACAGAAAGCATGATATGCTATCGTGAGCGACGTGTGACGTAAAAGCGCAATGCAGAGATTTTACCGTATAGTTAAATATAAATGAAATGAAGTTCAGATAGAAGAAATAAAAAATTCTGAGGTTTGTCGATGACGTTGTAATTCTGCCAGAGACAGCAAAGGATTTGGAAGAACATATGAACGAAATGGACACTAAACTAAGATTGGTTTTGGCCTTGTTTCACAGTTTTATTGTCAAAGTTATTGCACAACCTACAGTAGGTTTCGGGTTATAAGCCCATTTTCAAGTACATTACTGATTCCCAAAGATAATAATGCACATATAAACATGATGACAAAGCAAAGATAATCAGCTCAACTTCATATCGTATCGACCCATAGCTTAATGTGCAATCATGTCAATGAACATTTTTAACAAATTACATACATTATTACACAATTCAACAATTACAGAACAATTACAGGAGTAAAGGTATGCATCAGCCAAGAGCTTTTTAACTCCAATGGACTGTGGCCAAAAGTATTGCTTCTACCCAGGGGTCCTGACCTTTAATAAAAGAGGTGAATAATTGAATTGGGTTTGCTCGTTTAATAATAGGTGTGGAGATACGCACACTTTTTGAGATAGCTTTTTGTTTGTCTTTTGCATTGAACAAGAAACTACCCATTCTCTGAGGGACATAGAAGAACACAAAGAAACTCTTTGCCTTCGAGATGTTACTTATGGCCGGCCGAAGTGGCCGAGCGGTTCTAGGCGATACAGTCTGGAACCGCGCGACTGCTACAGTCGCAGGTTCGAATCCTGCCTCGGGCATGGATGTGTGTGATGTCCTTAGGTTAGTTAGGTTCAAGTGGTTCTAAGTCCTAGGGGACTGATGACCTTAGCAGTTAAGTCCCATAGTGCTCAGAGCCATTTTAACCATTTTGTTACTTATGCTATTTGATGTTTCCCCTGTAAAAGGTAATCCGCACCATTTCTTTCCCAGCTTCTCCATGTTTTTTTACGCACAGTTGATTCAATTGAAAAGGAGTGGACACAGTTTTTAAAAAAAAAGGTTATAAGATGAACATCAACAAAAGTAAAACAAAGAAAGTGAAATGCAGTTGAATCAAATCAGGCGACGCTAAGGGAATCAGATTAATAATTGGGACATTTAAAGTAGTATATCAGTTTTTCAATTTGGGCAGCAAAATAAATTTAGATGGCCGAAGAAAAGAGGATGTAAAAGGTAGACTGGCAATGGAAAGAAAAACATTTCTGAAGAAGATAAACCTGTCATCATCGAATATAGATTTAAGTCTTAGGAATTCCTTTCTGAAGATATACGTCTAGAATGTAGCCATGCATGAAGATGAAATGCGAACGATAAGCAATTTAGATAAAAAGTGAATGTGTAGCTACAGAAGAATGCTGAAAATTAGATGGGTCGACTACGTAGATAATGAGGAAGTACTGAATAGAATTGGGGAGACAAGAAGTTTGTGGCATAACTTGAATAAAAGGATGGGTTGGTTGATAGAACACGGAAGGGGCTGGTGTTATAATCTTAGAGGCAGACCAAGAGGTGCATACACTAAGCAGATTCAGAAAGATGTAGGTTGCACTAGTTATTCAGAGATGAGGAGAATCACACAGGATGGAGCAGCATCGAGAGTTGCATCAAACCAGTATTCGGACTGAACATCACAATAACAACAACAGCTAAATATTAAAGGCACTGAAGGTATTACTTACAGTCAGTCGTCTAGTACTCTCTGAACTCTTTCTGTATCCAATTCTGAGAAATACATTTCGGTACCGTAAATGTTACCTGTTACGTTGATAACTAGCCGATCAAGATCATAATCCACAAAGTGCCATTATTTCTCCTCTTCCATTGTCGTAGTCTACCGTTCTAGCAGGGTAAAAGTGTTTTTGTTGCACTTCCTCGAGAACGTTGAAAAATAGATGCACATTAGCTTTATTAAAGCCCTGATATCTGGCCATTGAAGTGGATTCTGGTCTCCTAAGGGTATGTTTGGATGTCTTTTCCGAAATTGTGCCACCCAGTCCTTGCCTGCCATCTTTTTCTTTATTAAATGGGTGTGGTAGATTATACCGCTCAGCCAGTTCAAACGCCAAATGGCGCAAACCAGTTACTGATATGACATAATATCTTCGCTCCATGTCAAAAATATGGCTAACAAGTTCTTCTTCTTGCTTTTCGTTGAAAACGCATTTAATGTTTCCAAGAATCTTCTTATTTTCAATAGCAACGCGGTTTTTCTTCTGAAATCATCGTTTAAGTGTGTTTCTTGTAACGTTGAACTGTCTGGCTACTGTTGAAAAGGGCATCTTTTCTTTCCTTACTTCTAGTGCCTGTTGCATAGCCTGGGAATCCCACGACTGTTGCAGTAATTTTCTCAAATAAACTGACGGCATCTTAGCACATTCCTGCAATAATAGAATATACGTTTCAAAAATCAGTTAATATATTTATACTTTAGTATACCTAAGTATTTTCAGACAGACTATTTTCTTATTATCAATCAGTTGTTTTACAATAGATAGCCTAAGCAAGTTATTGAGACGACTGGTCACTCAGCCCGACTGTACGAAGTTACGCTGACTGTTCTCTGAAAACGACAATACGTAACTTCCAACAACATGAGTATATAGTTCCCAAGGTTAAAATATAACCTTTTACCAGCACTATAGAAATTAAGTGTCGCAGTACATACATTGTAAATATACGCAATTGAATTTGACACTTACTTTCCATTAGATGTATAGAAATAAACAAAATATGTCACTGCTGACGAGTGCGCCCATTTGTCTCCACAAACTCGCTGGTAATACCAAAGCAGTCTCTTTGAATGGTTTTAAGAGTTCTCCACTAGGCTGCAGCACTCTCGAAGAGAATAAAAGCAAGCGGCTACTTTACCCGCCCTGGTCACTATAGCCGCCAACATCCTACTAACGACGCGAAAATCAGAGCAAAACACTAAGAGGTTGGAATTGTCCACGAGTTTTGAAATAAAAGCTACACAGTGTGATTATAAAAACTGTTGATGGCTGTTAATACATTCAAAGTTTAATTTACGATAACATAATGATAAGATATCTAATACTTCCTTAGGATCTACTGCCAAGGGCGTAACGACGCCTATGCACGTATGCTACGGCTGCTGTCAATTCGTCGCATCTGTGTTTGATTACATCAGGTTTATTCATTTGACGGACTAAGTGTAGTATGCCCGACGAACGCGTCACGTCGCAGTTGTCAGTTCCGGTCGCACGGTGAGCTCTTTAAGATTTCCTGAATAATAGTCTTCCACCAAGTGTTATGAGCTTGCTGTCATTATATTTCTTCATGCTGAGGAGTGCAATGAAGCCGAAATTTACCGGAGAATGAGTATTATGTAGGGGTAAATTTTCACGAGTGGCAGCAAAGCGCGGCGATGATGCAGTAACTTTCTTGTAGCAGGACGTGCAAATGTTGAAGGTGCAGGCGGTCAGGGAAGGAAGTGATCTTGTCTATCAAGTCAGTAAGTGAATCAGTCGATTCAGTTTCTACTTTGGGATGATTAATTACCCGTAATACTAAGTTTAGGTTTTTATACTACGCTGAGTGAGAGACTTCAGTATCGCGAATACTGTGCGAGATGGATTCCCATACTAATGTCTTCCATTTTTGTAGTCCTGTCTTCTTCAGTTGCATATAATATTGGACCGTTTAACTACAGCTGAATGAAACACAATTTTCGTTCCATACGCGTTTCGCCTTTATTCTGTGGAAGGCATCTTCAGTGGCCTGGAATATGAACATATTTTTACTATTTAGTTTACATTTTGGGGCAATGTATCTATAGATTATAAAAATTTCTGGTGGTTGTTTTTTTTCTATGACGCAGTAATATTTTAAATTCTACCTGTAGGTTGCGTGGACGATTTTTCGCGTGTTAGGCTTCTGTTACAGTTTTTGGTGCTATTCCTCATCTTACAATTGCCAACAAAAATTTAAAAAAATGACTCTGAGCACTATGGGACAAAACGTCTGAGGTCATCAGTCCCCTAGACCTTAGAACTACTTAAACCTAATTAACCTAAGGACATCACACACACCCATGCCCGAGGCAGGATTCGAACCTGCGACGGTAGTGGTCGCGCGCTTCCTGACTGTAGCACCTAGAACCGCTCGGCCACTCTGGCCGGTTTACAGTTGCCGCTCTGGGTTTTTGTTTTCCACATTTCGCAGCACTAGGAACTCAAGAGCTGTTTTGAAGCAATGTTTTGGTTTGTGTTTGCAACTCTCGGTTGTTATTGTCAAAGATCGAATGTTTCTCCCAGTTTTTGAATGTAATTTTTGAGATACCTGTGATATGTTTGCGTATGCATGTGTGTATGTGTGTAAAAATACACACACACACACACACACACACACACACACACACACACACACACACACACACACACATACACACATACATACAAATTAATAATAATATAAAAGCCCAACGAAAGAAATACAATTTCACACAAAAACACACACACGAAAGTGTCACAGGAAAGGAGACAAGGGCCCATTTGGAAAATTAAGAAACCTAAAAGCAATACAAATAGTGAATGCATTTTCACATCTCGAGAAAATCAAAAAAAGTGAAAGCGAGCCTCCTCCATCAGAAAGTGAAGGGCTACCGCGTTCTTGGGCCAAACATGAATTTAGTTGGTGGAATTCATGGAACGTGGCTCGACCATCTCTGCCGCATCACACAGTCACTCTTTAGCGTCTACCAAGAGCTACTCAGATAAAGTCCAGAGGAGTGGTGTTATCAGGCATTGTCCTTCTTGAAGATAATTCTCGACCGCAAACTGCAGCGTAACATAGACGCTCTTGCTGCCCTTTCTGTCGGATGTGTTTGCTCAGGCAACATACAGCTCGGACTTGGTCTCTCTGATTTTCACCTCTTTGCTCATTTGAAACGCTGGGTAGGAGCACAGAATTTTGGCACAGTCAACGAGGTGCAGATCAGACCAGGCAACTGGCGGAAAGTGCTAGTGGTTGCCTTCTGTGGCAAGGGTATTGGAAAGTCGTACCACGTTACGACAAATGTCCAAGTCTGAGGGGAGATTATGTAGAGAGGTAGTAGGAAAGTGTAGATAAATGTTGCAAATAAGGTATTTTATGTCGGCTACTGTAGGAGACAGCACCGACACAAACAAGGAAGAAGAGAAATTGCGACGGCCTGCAGCCGGAATCCAAAATTCAAATTAACAGGACACTCTATTTCCAAAATGAAAAGTAACATAACTTCTTGTTATGAGGCGGCTTCAGGTGCTTCTAGTGCCTGCTACATGCACTTATGTTTGTACACTGTTACTACTTGCAGGACGCACGCTGAGTATCTCCTTCCTGTTACTCCACACCGCTGCTTTCGAAAACTGCGACCGAACTCGTCCTCACCAGCGATGGTCGGCTGGTTAAGTCAGCGTTGACAGGGGCCGCTGAACTCTTGCCTTCCTGGAATTGTGGCGCTCCCCGTTTCGCTGACCTGCGCTGGTCAGTGCGCAACGATGCATTTGGACCGAAAAAGCTCTGCTTACCGTTTCCAGATGTTGCTGATATAAAATTTTCAACTTATTTTAAACGCAACATTAACTCCATTCAATTACTCTACCAAGTCAGTTCCCTTCTCTGACAGAATTACAACGTCGTAGACAATCTTCATATTTTTAATTTCTTCTCTGCCTTCTCACCGAACTTCAATTCCCTTTCCAAATGTCCCCTTCATCTTCTCCTCAGTTTCTTCACTATAGATAAAGAACTACAGCTTTGTATGTTATAACTCTGCCTCATGTTTTAACTGCATCAATCTCATATCCTTCAAATCTTATAACTGCAGGTTGGTTTCTGTAAAAGTTCCCTGTACTTCGTCCCTGCTACCTTCAGAATTTAAAGTACGTAGTTTACACATTACGTCTTTTACAAATCTTCATGTCCGTTACTATGGGAACTCAATCCCTTAACGCGAGAAAAGACGCAGTCGTAAGGCACTGGATTCGTTTTACCGTGATTACTATCGCCTATGTCAAATGCCAGGAATGGTGCCTCTGGAAGGGAAACGGCCTATTTTCTTGAAGTAATTTCGCGAACATGTCTTTCACTACGAAAGAAGATATTCTGAACCTATTATATGAACAGTATATAACCCAACAATGTGCCTGAACAGAATGCTAGGTTTGAAGATGGAACGAAAGAAGGAAGACTAAGGTTTCAGGATAATCAGAGACGGAACGCAAACTCAGAGCGGAAAAGGATTTTTTTTTTCGTCAGTGTACCGATTCGTTTCATGCACTCGGTACGATTCCTCACATCATCTAATAGTAGAGTATACATCCATCTTCTTTAGTAAAATAATTACAGGTTGATTGAACTACCACCTTTGTAATTTTGAAGGAAATAGGGATAAAATACAGAAAGCCAAATGATTTTTACAGCAGTAATTGGACTAGCAAAGTACAACAAAGGGAAACTGTGGTTCAGAAGGCAGTTAGACAGGATTCTAGACTATCTAATGTAATTCAGTTGTATAGTGATCAAGTAGTAAATTAAACCAAGGAATAATTCGAAATGAGAATTAAAGTTCAGGGTTCAGGGAGAAGAAACAGAACTTGAAAGGTTTCACTGATACTACATCTACATCTACATCCGTACTCAGCAAGCCACCTGACGGAGTGTGGCGGAGGGTACCCTGAGTACCTCTATCGGTTCTCCCTTCTATTCCAGTCTCGTATTGTACGTGGAAAGAAGGATTGTCGGTATGCTTCTGTGTGGGCTCTAATCTCTCTGATTTTATCCTCATGGTCTCTTCGCGAGATATACGTAGGAGGGAGCAATATACTGCTTGACTCTTCGGTGAAGGTATGTTCTCGAAACTTTAATAAAAGCCCGTACCGAGCTACTGAGCGTCTCTCCTGCAGAGTCTTCCACTGGAGTTTATCTATCATCTCCGTAACGCTTTCGCTATTACTAAATGATCCTGTAACGAAGCACGCTGCTCTCCGTTGGATCTTCTCTATCTCTTCTATCAACCCTACCTGGTGCGGATCACACACTGCTGAGCAGTATTCAAGCATTGGGCGAACAAGCGTACTGTAACCTACTTCCTTTGTTGTCGGATTGCATTTCCTTAGGATTCTTCCAATGAATCTCAGTCTGGCATCTGCTTTACCGACGATCAACTTTATATGATCATTCCATTTTAAATCACTCCTAATGCGTACTCCCAGATAATTTATGGAATTAACTGCTTCCAGTTGCTGACCTGCTATTTTGATGCTAAATGATAAGGGACCTATCTTTCTATGTATTCGCATCACATTACACTTCGCTACATTGAGATTCAATTGCCATTCCGTGCACCATGCGTCAATTCGCTGCAGATCCTCCTGCATTTCAGTACAATTTTCCATTGTTGCAACCTCTCGATACACCACAGCATCATCTGCAAAAAGCCTCAGTGAACTTCCGATGTCATCCACCAGGTCATTTATGTATATTGTGAATAGCAACGGTCCTATGACACTCCCCTGATGCACACCTGAAATCACTCTTACTTCGGAAGACTTCTCTCCATTGAGAATGACGTGCTGCGTTCTGTTATCTAGGAACTCCTCAATCCAATCACACAATTGATTTGATAGTCCGTATGCTCTTACTTTGTTCATTAAACGACTGTGGGGAACTGTGTCAAACGCCTTGCGGAAGTCAAGAAACACGGCATCTACCTGTGAACCCGTGTCTAAGGCCCTCCGAGTCTCGTGGACGAATAGCGCGAGCTGGGTTTCACACGATCGTCTTTTTCGAAACCCATGCTGATTCCTACAGAGTAGATATCTAGTCTCCAGAAAAGACATTATACTCGAACATAATACGTGTTCCAAAATTCTACAACTGATCGACGTTAGAGATATAGGTCTATAGTTCTGCACATCTGTTCGACGTCCCTTCTTGAGAACGGGGATGACCTGTTCCCTTTTCCAATCCTTTGGAACGCTTCGCTCTTTTAGAGACCTACGGTACACCGCTGCAAGAAGGGGGGCAAGTTCCTTCGCGTACTCTGTGTAAAATCGAACTGGTATCCCATCAGGACCAGCGGCCTTTCCTCTTTTGAACGATTTTAATTGTTTCTCTATCCCTCTGTCGTCCGATATCTACCATTTTGTCAACTGTGCGACAATCTAGAGAAGGAAGCACAGTGCAGTCTTCCTCTGTGAAACAGCTTTGGAAGAAGACATTTAGTAATTCGGCCTTTAGTCTGTCATCCTCTGTTTCAGTACCATTTTGGTCACAGAGTGTCTGGACATTTTGTTTTGATCCACCTACCGCTTTGACATAGGACCAAAATTTCTTAGGATTTTCTGCCAAGTCAGTACATAGAACTTTACTTTCGAATTCATTGAATGCCTCTCGCATAGCCCTCCTCACACTACATTTCGCTTCGCGTAATTTTTGTTTGTCTGCAAGGCTTTGGCTATGTTTATGTTTGCTGTGAAGTTCCCTTTGCTTCCGCAGCAGTTTTCTAACTCGGTTGTTGTATCACGGTGGCTCTTTTCCATCTCTTACGATCTTGCTTGGCACATACTCATCTAACGCATATTGTACCATGGTTTTGAACTTTGTCCACTGATCCTCAACACTATCTGCACTTGAGACAAAATTTTTGTGTTGAGCCGTCAGGTACTCTGTAATCTGCTTTTTGTCACTTTTGCTAAACAGAAAAATCTTCCTACCTTTTTTTAATATATCTATTTACGACTGAAATCATCGATGCAGTAACCGCTTTATGATCGCTGATTCCCTGTTCTGCATTAACTGATTCAAATAGTTCGGGTCTGTTTGTCACCAGAAGGTCTAATATATTATCGCCAGGAGTCGGTTTTCTGTTTAACTGCTCAAGGTAGTTTTCAGATAAAGCACTTAAAAATATTTCACTGGATTCTTTGTCCCTGCCACCAGTTATGAACGTTTGAGTCTCCCAGTATATATCCGGCAAATTAAAATCTCCACCCAGAACTATAACATGGTGGGGAAATCTACTCGAAATATTTTCCAAATTATTCTTCAGGTGCTGAGCCACAACAGCTGCTGAGCCCGGGGGCCTATAGAGACATCCAATTACCATGTCTGAGCCTGCTTTAAGCGTGACCTTCACCCAAATCATTTCACAATTCGAATCTCCGTCAATTTCCTTCGATACTATTGCACTTCTTATCGCTATAAACATGTCTCCCCCTTCACTGTCCAGCCTATCTCTGCGGTATACATTCCAATCAGAGTTTAGGATTTCATTACTGTTTACGTCTGGTTTCAGCCAACTTTCTGTTTCTAGTACTATATGGGCGTTGTGACCGTTTATTAATGAGAGCAGTTCTGGGACCTTTCTACAGACGCTCCTGCAGTTTACTATTAGCACATTAATATTGTTATTCCTTGTTGCATTTTGCCTACTCCTGCCTTGCCGCGTCTCAGGAGGCGTCTTGT
Organism: Schistocerca gregaria; assembly: GCF_023897955.1. Classification (NCBI taxonomy): domain Eukaryota; kingdom Metazoa; phylum Arthropoda; class Insecta; order Orthoptera; family Acrididae; genus Schistocerca; species Schistocerca gregaria. The sequence goes on along the minus strand of NC_064921.1, from coordinate 785,917,109 downwards.
CGGGCCTAGGGAGGGAATTCTCTAACCTAAAAAAACCCCATGTGCACTCCACACGTACTCCGCTACCCTCGTAGCCGCTTCCGGCGTGTAGTGCACGCCTGACCTATTCAGGGGGACCCTACATTTCTCCACCCGATAGCGGAGGTCGAGAAATTTGCACCCCAGCTCTCCGCAGAATCGTCTGAGCCTCTGGTTTAAGCCTTCCACTCGGCTCCAAACCAGAGGACCGCGATCGGTTCTCGGAACGATACTACAAATAGTTAGCTCTGATTCCACCCCGCGAGCGAGGCTTTCCACCTTCACCAACTCCGCCAACCGCCTGTACGAACTGAGGATGACCTCTGAACCCAGACGGCAAGAGTCATTGGTGCCGACATGAGCAACAATTTGCAGTCGGGTGCACCCAGTGCTCTCTATCGCCGCCGGTAGGGCCTCCTCCACATCTCGGATGAGACCCCCCGGCAAGCAGACAGAGTGAACACTGGCCTTCTTCCCCGACCTTTCCGCTATTTCCCTAAGGGGCTCCATCACCCGCCTAACGTTGGAGCTCCCAATAACTAATAAACCCCTCCCCCCGTGTGCCTGCTCGGACCTTGCTGAAGGAGCAGCCACATGTCCACTCACAGGCAGAGCGGGCGATGCCACACGGCCAGCCTCCACATTGACCCTCCGCCTCGTGCGCCGCGAACGCCGCTGAACCCGCCATTCCCCTTGGGGAGTCCGTACACAGCAGTCACACATCCTATCCATCCTAAGGAATCAATTTACTGAAGAGAGTTAATCAGCTTTTAACTAGACTGCTAATTCACTAAAGGCGGTTGATTATTGACTAAACTGTGATTGATAACCACTTCTTGTAGAAACAAGGAAAATAGCACTACCTGTCTCTGGACGGTATTGAAAACAAACACTAGCACTATTAGCACTATGGCTGACTAAAGGGACTCTCTCTGACTGAATTCAAAACAAACACGAGATCTATGGAACACTTAATAGCACTCGACTATTAAAGCTTCCTAAAAGCAAAAACACGCAGAAGAAGAAGTGACAAGTAAGAAAAATACAGATAATACTTAAATTAAGGTAGCTCGCTGCACAGCAGACGTGAAGCAGACGGCGGTTAGGGCGACACTGACACTGTAATTATACCAGAGCTGGCAAAGGACTAGAAAGAGTAGTTGAACGAAATGAATTTTGTCTTGAAAAGAAGTTAGATGAAGAACAAGTAAATAAAAAAGTAGTAATGACGTGTAATCGCAATAAACATCTATTCTCAGACAAGTGGATTAGGAAATTACACACTACAATTAGTTGATGAGTTTGCTTTTGGCAACAAACAAATGATGGACGAAGTAGAGAGGATATAAAAGGAGACTGACAATAGCAAGATGAACATTTATGAAAAAGAGAAGCTTGTTAACTTCGGATCGGTATGCATACGACAGCATGCGTATGTAAAATGTTCCAAACGTCTGCATATAAAAAGGGATTTTCGTGCTCATACCTGGGGTTCTGTTGGAGATGGAAAGCTAGGATCAAGCACTGTGGATGGCTCTTGCGTTAGGGATCATTTACATGCGTAACAGGAGGATTTCCTTAGTGTCAATTCCTACACTACAAAACAAGAGTATGAATAGTATACACTTCCTCTTGCTTCGACTAATGAAGCAAATCAGCTGGTCCTTTTTGCGTTTGACGTAATCTACAGGGGACTAACGGCGGTATGGGGCGATTCTTCGGCAAATCCCATGAACAGGGTATTTTTACTACATTCTCTGTGACCAGCCGAGAATACCAAGACGACTTTACACGGAAAAGGGCTGAAATTTTACAAACTACAGTGTTACTAAAATCCCTGTCTCGAGCAACCTTGAAAATTTTCTTTCTATCTTAATCCACTTACAAAATACATAGGTTAGAAGCAACCCTGCTTCTTCGTGTAAAATCCGGTATAAGTAACAGCAGAAAATTGCTCAAATTTTAAGTTTCTAGGCATTTATTCATTTTCCAAAATGTTTTAACCACGAAAGCTCCGTCGCAGATTGCGAGGCGGCTATGCAGAGCAAAGGACAGTAATTTTTACGGTGTACTCCTAAGATCTAAATCTGGAACAATCGTGATCTTTTTTTTTCATATCTGTATCCGTCTTCGATGAACAGTGGTTAAAAATTACCCTCCTTTTACATGTAAAATATATACCTAAAAGCCGGTGAGAGGCGAAAACTTAGTTTTTAGTCTCGTAGCACGGAGAAATATTCTATAAAATGTTTCCGTTTCCATCTGGTAATCCCAATATGTGGTACTGTAGGAGATACAAAAGTTGTTTGCCCGTAAAATCCAGTGTGATGAGTGAAACCTGTTCTGCGTTGTTCCAATTTCACGTAAGTAAAGTACCAGCACTGCTGGCCATTAAAATTGCTACACAACGAAGATGTGCTTCAGACGCGAAATTTAACCGACAGGACGAAGATGTGCTTCAGACGCGAAATTTAACCGACAGGACGAAGATGCTGTGATATGCAAATGATTAGCTTTTCAGAGCATCCACACATGGTTGGTGCCGGTGGAGACACCTGCAACGTGCTGACATGAGGAAAGTTTCCAACCGATTTCTCATACACAAACAGCAGTTGACCGGCGTTGCCTGGTAAAACGTTATTGTGATGCCTCGTGTAAGGAGGAGATATGCGTACCTACACGTTTCCGACTATGACAAAGGTGGGATTGTAGCCTATCGCGATTGCGGTTTATCGTATCGCGACATTGTTGCTCGTGTTAGTCAAGATGCAATGACAGTTAACAGAATATGGAATCGGTGGGTTCAGGAGGGTAACACGGAACGCCATGCTGGATCCCTACGGCGTAGTGGTCGGTACACGAAAGGCAAAATATCATTTTTTCTGATGAATCCAGGTTCTGTTTACAGCATCATGATGGTCACATCTGTGTTTGACGAGATCGCGGTGAACGCACTTTGGAAGCGTGTATTCGTCATCGCCATACTGGCGTATCACCCGGCGAGATTGTATGGGGTACCATTCGTTACGCGTGTCGGTCGCCTCTTGTTGGCATTGACGGCACTTTGAACAGTGGACGTTACATTTCAGATGTGTTTCGACCCGTGGCTATACCCTTTATTCGATCCCTGCAGAACTCTACATTTCAGCAGGACTATGGACGACCGCATGTTGCAGGTCCTTTACGGGCCTTTCTGGATACAGAAAATTCTCGACTGCTGCCCTGGCCAGCACATTCTCCAGATCTCTCACCAACTGAAAACGTCTGGCCAATGGTGGCCGAGCGACTGGCTCGTCACAATACGCCAGTCACTACTTTTGATGAACTATGGTATCGTGTTGAAGATGCCTGGGCAGCTGTATCTGTACACGCCATCCAAGGTCTGTTTGACTCATTGCCCAGGCGTGTGAAGGTCGTTATTACGGCCAGAGGTGGTTGTTCTGGGTACTGATTTCTCAGGATCTATACACCCAAATTTCGTTAAAATGTATTCACACGTCAGTTCTAGTATATTTGTCCAATGAATACCCGTTTATCATCTGCATTATTTCTTGGTGTAGCAAGTTTAATGGCCAGTAGTGTAAATTGTACCGACCACTACGTTTTTTTCACATGAATTACATGCCCTGCTGCAGCAGGGAAAAGAAGGGAACCAGTGAAAACCGCTCCTGTCGGAACACAAAGAATGCTTGTATGTTCCTGTTTATTGAAAAGACCCTGTGAAGTGGGGTACTAGCTGCCTCATTCTACCTTTCTCACTACCTTTAAAAATGTTTCCAAAAATTTTGGTACGAGCTTTTTCTATCCTGAGAGAAAAGGACACAGTGGAAGTGGCAAAGAGACGGAGAAGTAAAAATACTGGAAGATAGTAGACAGTGATGGTAGTGCGAAAGAGAAAGAGGGACACAGGTCAGTGGAATATAATTGACAGTGACGTAACAGTGCTAGAAGAAGACTAAAGAAGACAGTTCCAGGTATGGACGGGGAGGAGCAAAGAGAAAGTTGAAGTAGTTGAGAGCTACTGATAACGAGTTGCAGAACTAGTACTCCAATAGCCGGTATTTTTATAGCTTATTACTTAGGTTACTAGTTTCAACTCCTGAATAGAGTCAACTTTAGGCCGTGTAACAAGAGAGACAAAAAGCTTCCAGTCATACATGTCTACAAAAGGTAACTAAGATCTGCGCCTGGTGTCCGCTGAAAACTTCAGGGGCAATGTATGCTCTTCACGCATGCACCCTGGTGCAAAGGTGATGTTGTCACACTTTCGAGGGTTGCCCAGAAATTAGTGCACTGCAACTATTTTTTTCTCAGCCGAAAACATTGCTACGAATGCGAAACGTTACGTATTTATTATTTGAAGTCTCCTGATTGAGCGCGTCACGTTTCCGTCTCATCCGACAGATAGCGTAGCTGCAGAACAGTTTCAAAATAGCGTCTGTAGGTGATGTACGTTACAAGCAACATGCCGTCATTAAATTTCTCACTGAAAGAAACTGTGGGGAATATTCACAAACGCTTGTGGAAAGTCTATGGAGCTGTCGACAGAAGTACCGTTAGTGGCTGGGCACGGAGGCTGAGGTCATAAGAAGGCGGTTCGGCGGAGCTCCACGATTTGCAGCGTTCGGGGAGACCGTCCACGGCTGTCACACCTGACGTGTTGCAGCGAGCTGATGTTGTCATTCGCGATGACGGACGCATTACGACTCGGGAGTTTGCGCTGCATGTGTCAATCAGCAAAGGAAATTCAGGCAGTGAAGCACTGGCTCCACCAACAGGACAAGGATTGGTACCGACAGGCCACACACGCCCTTGTTTCGCGCTGGAGGATGACCATAGAACGGGACGGATGCTACGTACAAGAATAGGGTGTGTAGATAAAACACCATTCTTTCGTGTGTGTGATTCTCATTATGTTCAGTAAAGAATAATTGAAGAAAAAATGCGATGCATCACTTTCTGGACAACCCTCGTATGAAGAGCACACACTGCAGTTGGATTCTTCTGCAGAATCCAGGCGCAGATGTTGGTTTCCTTTTATGTACGTGTACAACAGGATGCTTTTGTCATTCATACAACAGGTTTTGAAGACGACGCTATTGAGAAAAAAAATGTTCAAATGGCTCTGAACACTATGGGACTTAACTTCTGAGGTCATTAGTCCCCTAGAACCTAACTAACCTATGGACATCACACACATCCATGCCAGAGGCAGGATTAGAATCTGCGACCGTAGCGGTCTGGCGGTTCCAGACTGTAGCTCCTAGAACCGCACAGCCACTTCGGCCGGCTCTATTGAGGAGTCGAAACTGGTAATCTAAACAAAAAATTTAGAGTTGTTGGAATACTATTTTTACAATTCATCGCCGCTGTCCCACACTCTTTAATCACAAGGTACAGTTACATATAGTAATAATGGGAGCCAAGGTACACGACAATGGCAATGAAGAAGAGAGAGATAATGACAATGACAAGAGACAGCAGCAGTAGGAAGTAATGAATGAGATATGAACAGTAAGTGAGAGCAAATGGAAAATAATGACAGTGAGAGGAGACATAGTAGGAGGACAGAGCAACGAGGCCTGTAGCTGTGACGCAGGAGACAATGACAGAGAGACACGAAGATATGACGGTAAGTCGGCAGAATTAGTTAGTGGCAACTGGGAGTGGATGGTTCTGAGCGACTTACAGCAATGGCCTAGTGCGTGTGAGCTACATTTAGGGGAGCTTGTAAAAGTGTGGGGTGAGTTGTACGTTAAGAAAAAGAGCGAATATGTTCATGTGCCAAAATAATTAGGAAACTTTTTAAAACACTTAGGAAGGTAGAATGAGGCACCTGTAACAAACTTTCCAGTCAGATTCTTTTAAATAAACATATTCACGTCATTCCGAAAGGGGCATTTTTCCGCTGATGTAATTGAGAAGTATTTTCTGGACGTATTTGGCTTGAGTGTAGCCTTTTGCTGAAGGTGGACGTCTGCGATAAGCATCTCAGAGAAAAAAAGGCTAGAAACTTTCGAAATGCGGTGCCACAAAAGGATTTTGAAGATTTGAAGGGTAGACCGAATAACTTACAGGGAGATACTGGATGAAATTGGGGGGAAAAAATAAATATCTGGCAGAACTTGACTTACAGAAGAGATCGGTTGATTGAACTCACCCTGACGCTTAAAGGAATAATATAATTGCTGAGGGGAAGAGGGGCGAGGGTGAAAGCTGTAGAGAGAAACCAATACTTGTATGCAGTATTGAGTTTCAAGTTGATCTATGATGCATTAGAGGAGATTTGCACAGGGTAGACCAGCTTTAGAGATGCATCAAACCAGTCTTCGTTCTGTTAGCAACTACGAAGTAATAGCATGTTAACTTTTGTTGGCTCTCTGCGGTTTCGTCTAGTAGCAGGGAGTCGCACTGGGTAGCCGCGTGGTCTAGGGTGCCTTGCCACAGTTCGCGCGGTTCCTCCACTCGGAGGTTCGAGTCCTCCCTCGGGCATGGATATGTGTTGTCCTTAGCGTAAGTTACTTTAAGTTAGATTAAGTAGTGTGTAAGCCTAGGGACCGATGACCTCAGCTGTTTTGTCCCATAGGAACTTACCACCACCACCACCACCAGTAGCATGAAAATTATTCTCTCCTTTCTAAACACACTTCCTTCCACCCTATATTTTATTCGAATTAATTCTATGCATATATTTTTTAATCGCCGATCCTACAGTGAATCTCATTTCTTCTCAGTTCACGTTAAACTCAGTCTTATACCGCAAAACAGCAGTCGAAACCTGCAGCTCGCTTGTTTACCGCTTTTAGTATAGTTCTTGATAAACATCTATACATGTTGCATTCAGTACGTATATCCTCAAAAACATCTTACCGAATGTCTAATGTCAGCAGAAGTCTCATAGGGAGCAATGCTCACTTACCTCAGTCTGCTTGTTGAAAGCTATAGCCGTAACGTTTTAATTTAAAAATCAAAATACGGAAGTAACGAAACTAATATTTTTGTTTGTAGGACGACGTTAGAAGAGTCTAAGGAAAATTTCGGGCTCCCGTCACCATTCTGTCAATGGGCTACGGTGCTTTAGCTTGGGGATTTCAGTGTGCACCAAGACTACGGTCATATACCTTCAAACATACAAAAATATCAGTTACCTTATTTGTTTGTTTCTGAGTTCTTAACTAAAATTTATAGCTACCTGCTTATATAGTCTCTTCGCTGCGTCCGTCATACTTGTTTTTCTTCCAATGTAATAGAGTTCCTTCTTTTAGTCTATTTATCGGTCCCTAGTTTTGACAGCAAGCTTGTCACTATTCTTTTATGTTGCTCCTAAAAGATAGTACATAGTTCTAGGGTTCCTACCACAGTCAGTAAAAACGGAAATCTTATACGACCGGTTTGTTGTTCGCATTTTTGCCTCCCTGAATCTCTGTCCGACAGTTAAATACTTTTTCTCAGGAACGGGTAGACGCATCAAGTTAAAATTTGTGTCACATCCTGGAGCCTAGGGTCCTCTGACGATGTAAAAAATGTAAGCTTCTAAGTCAATTCAGTCAAAAGATACGGCCATTTATGTCATATATTTTGATACTCAAAAACTCACTCATGGAAACCTTAGGGTACTTACAGTTTCCCTAGTATCATTAAATTTTCCTAGTAGCAGGTTTTCAGTAGTCGGTACAATGTTTCAGGAGGACGGTTTCTTATTATAATTTATAAATATTTCTTTGTAATTTAATGAGCTGCATCAAGTGCCAGCAAGTTCCTCTAGCTGTGATAGGAGTACGACTGCTCTACTGCCACGCTGACAGTCTTTGCTCACAAGACGTACTGCTTCTGTAATGTTTCAATGCAGTAGTAATGGTAATTTAAGGAGGATTGCACTCCTATCGGTTTGGACTAGTTTCTCGATGTCACATAAAATATCTATTGAAGCGTTCCACGGAACAGTTCCTAATTTTACCAACGATAGCCCTATCGCAGGCTGTACCACTTCCTTCTCTAGAGATTTCCGATATATCTTATACGTAATCGCAACAGGTACAACGGCAGACGAAGTTAACAAGTGTGCAACTGCTTGTAAGCATAGCATATTAATAAAACTCGTAATTTATTTAAAAAAATTGAAAAATTACAGCGGCGAATGTGAAATTACACAGAAAAATTTTAAATTTAAATTAAAACATTCTCGAAAGCCTTGGAATTCTCAGGACCGATATCATGCCAGTACCAATATCGATAACAGCCAAAAATTCATCCTGATTCTCGATTCGCAGGATGAATGAACTCTCTATACAAATAATTAGATCTGTACGGAATCCCTGCTGCGCGATCCCTGCTATTGAAGGAAACCACTGAACACCAAAAATTGTGTTGGTAGTTGGAAATTTCAGGTCCGCCGGTATACTGTTTCGCATCACCTCACTCCATTGCGGCGTTTCCAATACTGGGTCCTGATCGGATACAACAGTTCGGCGACCCCGCGTTCCGCCCGTCGTTTTGTAATTAACGGCCCCCCGTCCCGTGACGTCTGAATGTGGCGGATGAGGCGGCAGCGGGCGCTGGAATCACTGGCGCCAGCAGATGAATGGCGCCTATTCAGTGGCGGCTCAGTACCAACGGCGTTCTGCCGGGTCGTTATGCGTGACCTAGCGGCTGCGACTTTTCAGCGACTAACAGTGAATGCTAACGTGAATTCTGTAAAAATACACGATGAATCGAAAATCGCGATGTGAGAGGTAATGCGAGAATATCATTTCACCTCACCGGTGCGTTTCATTTAAAGTGAATCTGCAAAAGTCACGGAATGGCTTGTTCCATTCGAAGTTGTGCCGTGCACATCACCCAGATATTACGATCAAATGGTGTTACATTAGACACGATATATTGATATTCATCTCCCTTATTTAGCATATGAGTGCCCAGATAGGGAAAGAACGGTTTTCACGGATTACCTGAATGTTTTGACCTTCTCTGACATTGCTTCTGGAACAGTTGGTGCCAAGTTTTACCCATGGATCGAGAATACTATACGCATCAACGGGAGCATCATTCTGCTTTAAGCCAGAGAGGTATGGTCATCACGCCTTGCTACAGCTAGGAGCCAAGAAGCCACATCGCTAACATCGAGTTGTTATCTTACAGGGCATATAAAAAGCAATAGGGCCTAAGTGGGCTGACACTTGACGGGTACCGATTCCTTTAGTACGTGTTAGCCCTTTAAATAGCAGTTTAGCGGGAAATCGTAAACTAATCAGTACAATACATCCTCAGACGTCTTACTAGATCGAAAGATCCCGATAAACCGATCTGTTTACAGCGGAAATCGGGCTATCTCAGCATAAGGGGCGAGGACGCGTTGACCTGCTTGGGGAAAAATGTGCAGCAACTCCCACCTACCCTAATATCCCTTCTCCGCTGTCATTACTATCAAAGAATTACCGTTAAGGCTAAGAAAGAATGGTCATAATTCTGACGAGGGGAATATATTTTCACACTGCAGAGAAGTGGGCGCTGTTTCAAAACTTCCTGGTAGATTGTGTGCCGGACTATAGCATGAGACCTTAGGCTTTCTCAGGTAAGTGTTTTGCTGCACGACGTTATCTAATGGATGTTCTGAAGCTGAGCAGTAGCTTCTCTAACCAGGATCCTGTACGAGCCAGCCAACTGAGACTTTACCTGTGGTTACTCATACCTTAAGTAACTGGGCTCTGTATTTTTAAAAAGAACAGCTCCATAATGTCACACTGTCGAGCCCTTCACCTGTGCTTTCATGTCCGGCTGGTAGCTCGCTACATAAAATAACCTGTAGCTGTGATCCCGCAGTAAATAGTCTACGCTTCGCCTAGAACTGCAGTTAACAAACAGAAATGTTGAATAAAAGATAAATGGCTAATTAATAAAAAGAGTTCTATTCTAAAGTCCGAACCTGATGTAGACGACACGAAAGAATTTATGATGCAAAATATTTATTCGAGAATGTATAGCTCAAATAAAGTGAAACGTCCTATGATAAATCGTTATATAACAAACCAACGATAACCTTATTAAATGCAGTAAAGTTACATTGAGAGCTATACGAAATCATGACACAATTCTCTAGCTAAATAGGCACTCAAGACTCGCAAAAACTGTGTCCATTTCGTGATGAAAACACATGAAACATTCTCCATCTCGAAATAGTTCAGAATTCAACATGACGACTTATAAATTCACACAAGCAGTACAAAAGGTAGGAACCCATGTTTTGTCTATTCTTGATTCCGAAATACAAATGGAAAAGTTAAAGCTCTTCTCTAAACACATTCAGGTTTCACCGGAACTAGGGACCCTTCAAAAGTTAAAGTATTGTAGAGGCTACCCAGAATCTATCTCCCACACAACCACTACTGAAAGGTCTGTCTTCTAGCAGATCTCAGCGCAATGTGGCCAGAATCGTTGTCCGGAGTGCTCCACTCGAAAGGTGTCTATCTTCTCTTGATCCAGCAGTGACCCGCCACTGTCTAACTCTCGTTGGTTGAAGGCCACTCGCAACCAAACTACATCGTTCTTATGTTCTGCAGACGTGATTCTGACTCAATCACTTTCTGCACTCAACTAACATATTAGAAGAATATTTAAACAAAGAGAAGTTATAAACACCCTATTATGCTTAGATCATTTACCATGTGTAGAAATATGGAACCGGAATCTCCCTATAGATGGTGATGGCCGTCAGTGTACGGACCGTGAGACCGCCTCGGCAGGGCCATCTGCTTCCTGTAACGACTGACGACGAATTTCAACACACAGTAAACCAAGTTTCATACATCGGTATCTATTTCATAAAAGTAAACATATCGAGATTTGTGCCTACGAATTACGATTTGCAGGCAGCATTCGTTTCTGTTTCGCATCGAATGTCTGTCGGAGCTTGCGGCGAACATGCTCTTGGGAAAACATAGTGTTTCGAGAGGTTCAAAAAACTGAGAAGTAGTGATTTTGACGTGAGAAACGACGAGCGCGGGAAACCACAGAAAAAGTTCTAAGACAACGAATTGCAGGTCTTATTGGATGAAGATGATACTCTACAGGAACTCGCAGAACAATTGAATGTGACGCAGAAAGCCGTTTCTCTTCGGCTGAAAGCTATCGGAAACGCGCAGAAAGTGGGAAAATAAGTTCAGCATGAACTGAGTGAAAGACAGCAAGAAACTCGAAAGACCACTTGTGAAATGTTGCTCGCTAGATACAAAGGAAAGTCGCTTTTCCATCGAATAGCGACACCTGATGGAAAATGGATATATTTTGAAAATACTAAGCGTCATGAATCATGGGTGAATCTAGGCAAACCATCAACATCCACTGAGAGACCAAATCGCTTTGTAAAGAAGACAATGCTCTATGTTTGATGAGATCATACGGGTGTCATCTGTTATGAGCTGCTAAAAGCTGGTGAAACCGTCTACTCTGACCTCTACTTACAGTAAATGATCGATTTAAATCGAGCATTACTTGAAAAACGACCGGAGTATGGAGAAAGGCAACACCATGTCACATTGCTCCATATAACGCCCCATCACACACAGCAAAACGAGTCAGGGAAACGATCGAGGCGTTTAGTTGGGAAATACTAGGGTTGCGGCTTATTTTCCAGGCTTGGCCCCGTCAGATTATCATTTGTTTGCATTACTGGGATACGCTCTCGCTGCAAAACGCTCGAGTTCATATGAAAATGAGCGAAAATGGCGCGCTGACCGGTTCGCTTTTTGGTGTGGCATGTAGCCTGCCGGAGAGATTGGAGAAATGTACAGCTAGCAAAAGAAATTATTTTGAATAAAATATTGTTTATCAGTTTCAAAAAACAGGCGTGTAATTATTGCAAACAAATTCCGGTCTCACTGTACACCTGGTACAGTAAATAGTTCGTTCAAAAATGAAGAAGGTAGCACGTTTGCGTCAGATCGCTCATGTTAAAAGACAACAAAATATCGTAATGTTTAAATAATTTTTTCTGTCTGCTTGAAAAGAGTCTTTTGGCCCTCCTTTCACTAGTGGTTTCAGGTAATGTATGTGACTGATCACTTCTTAAATTATCATGGTTTCTTAATATCGACTGTAATTATATTTAAATAAATTTACGGCAGAATAGTAACATATTCCTTAGACATCTACAGAAGAATAATAAGAAATTAAGTATTCATGCTGCGTTCGGTTGCTGTGTTATTGTGTAGGATACAATGTTCTGACAAACATTAGCATAATGAAAAAGATATAAAACGTAATAAATCAATAAATAAATTGGTTACAGAGATGCAGCTTCCAGGGATAATAGCTACATTGCAGTGCCATCATCTGATGTACTGCTTGTTGAAATCACACAAAGCATTTATAGGTTCTTAATTTGTAGGTTCTTTGTGAAAATATTCAGTCACCGTAAAATATTAACTTTTGTGGTTTTTAAGTTATTGAAAATATTGTAGTTTTACTGGCTGCAATGCATTTTTATGTGATTTCAGATGTTTTGAGGATTGCTTTATCATATGTGATTTATTACAGAAATTCTAAGAGTCGTAAGAAACTGTATTTCGGTCCATCTTAAACTCCACCATTTCCGGAGCATCGCCTGTTTTTCGACTGAGTGAGCAATCGCCATCCTCTTTCCCTTCACTGGGTTTTACCTGTTTCCACACAAGTGGTGATCACCTTTTTATCTGGTCATTGCCTTACTGGTCGCGTGGCCTGGACTGGCCATGCTGCGTTCTGGGGATATTGGCCAGCGTTCAGACATACAGAAAACTCACTTCGCCACATACCATTTCCAAGCGTCCGAATCACTTGCCTGCATGTGTTTAACGTTACAACTAAGCTATCCAAGCATGACTCACGACCTACCCTGAAAGCTTCACTGCCACTGGTACCTCGTTTCCTACATTCCAAGGTTCTCCAGCATACTTTACAGGAATGGTACTCCTGGTAAAAAAGTTACTGCGATGAAATGGCCTCGCCACAACCTGGGGGAACGTACGCAGAAAGTATTGTAAGATAGGAGAAGAGGGACTGATGGAAGTGAATTCAGAATTTAGACTTTGGGTTGGTGAGCTGAGTTGCAGTTAGACAGCTCAGTCGGTTGAGAACTTGCCCACGTGTGTGGCGCAGAGGTCTCAGGTTCGAATATCGGTCCAGCACACAGTTTTTCTCTGCCAGGAAATTTCATGTAATGGGGCATTAACTTCTAAGAAACTTGGTACTGTGGTATCAAATAGCACATATCTCATACGATATAGTTTCTTAACTCTGGTCTTACACGAAAGGAAATGACGATTTCAATAGGTTACAACCGACACCAACAAAACGAAACAACCGCTAAAGTTAATCCCTCTCCGAATTTGCTTTCTTACACTGCTGAAGAAGACATCTTACATTTGAATTTTAGTGTGTAAATTACAAAAATCAAAAAGTAAAATCTCTGTTTTAGAAACAACATACCGAGCAAGGAGATGCAGTGGTTATCACACTGGACTCGCAATCGGAAGGATGACGGTTCACACCCGCGCCCGTTAATCCTGATTTAGGTCGTCTTCGATTTCCCTAAAACACTTCAGGCGAATGCTGGGACTGTTGCTCTGAAAGGGCACGGCCGAAAACCTTCCCCATCCTTCCGTAATCGGATGGTACCGATGACGTCGGGGTTTGATCCCCTCCCCCAAAGCAAACAAACAACAAAACAACACAGAATCCTTGACAGCTTTGCGACTGAACTGATCTGTGATTTGTAGCGTGTCTTCGGTAGCTCCTTCTCCTGAACAGCTTGAAGCTGAAAGTTCACCATGTGTGGACTGGTGGCTATCAGAAATGTACACGACCCCAAACATTTACTTGGCATTCCATCTGGAGTTCACTCAGTCTTTTACATTAGCTCAAGTTTATAAATCAGGATGTGCAATCACAGTGGCACAAAATGGACAGTTCACGTTTTTCTAAAAAGAACGCAGATCACATTTAGCATAGTTCTTCTTCAGCTAAAGAAAAATACCTACACTTCGGGGGTTAATTTAACATGTTGACTAGCACGCCATTTGGAATGGATGTACAGCGAAAGGCGTACGGTTCTGCTGTGTCTGCCTCCGGTCACACGGCGGTCAGAGTGTCAGATGAGTCCATTACACGAAATACTGCGTCCTACAAGAGCTGTTTTCATTGAAAATAACTTTATACACTCTTGACATTTGTAACGCAGTTCAGCCAAAGTGTTCGTTAATTAGAGGTACTTAATCATCCACATGTTTGTTTACACCAAACTGCTTGATTTTCGCAGAAAGCATCATCAGCGCTCACATTACACATAATTGTGGCGTGAATAGACCAATGAAAGCACCAGTGAAATAAATGTTAGTTGTTCACTTTCAAATCACGGAATGACTGTCTTGGGTGACGATTAACTACTTATAAAATAGTGGAAGAACAAACTGTTATTTTGAAAACTATAGTAGGCTGTGAGAAATGGCTAGTTTATAATTCACTATTTTTGACGACCTACAAAATTTAATGGAATGTTACATTGCAGAAAATGTTGTTGATTACAAATATATCGAAATACGTGAGCACTATTTTTACTCTCCATTGTGATTCCTCTCATTTATCTGAATAGACGCCATATCGCAAATCATAATGAGTTACACGAAATTATTAAGCAGCAAGTTAATCAGTTATTTCTCTGTGTCATATGGAATTAAATAAAATTAGGATGCCAAGTATACGTAGTCATAGTTCAGGGTGTTACAAAATCTACGACGCAAAATGGCAGTGCTCATTAACTTCAAATTTTATTATTGCGGGAAATGAGACTGCTTAACTTTCGACTGGTGCAGGTCGCTTTTTCCAACCGTTAAGACTGTCTCACAAAGTTTATCAGGTCTTGAACTACAATTAACCATAATTTTTAATTATAGTGATCTAATGAAAATTAATAACACAAATGGAATCGTAATACTTGAAGAAAGAAACTGAACAATTAACTCCCAGGAAATTATCTAAAGAAGCACCTGAGATCACCAAGTGTATGTTCCACATCAACAAGTACACATTATGAAAATAAGACAAAATTTTGAGAAATTTTTTAAGTTGTTTCCCTTCATACAGCCCGTTTCGCTGCATTAATGCAGCATCTTCAGGTGAAGAGTAGTGTCACATATGGATACGTTGTTAGTTAATCCGCCATAAACGTACGGTTATTATAACAGATGCAAGACACATGGGTCGTAGTACACTTTTCTGACTTGAATGTGATAAACTGACTTAGTAACTGCAGGTACAGATTAACGAAAGAGCGGGAGAATAATGCCGGAGGTCTCCCAATGGTTCACAGTGAGCTGGACGTCACATGGTGTAAAACCAGCGGGATCGTATTGCTAAATGGTGCACCCTCTCTAATACGAGGACGTCAAAGGAGGGGAAGAGACAACGTTTGTCCGTCAGCGAGCGGTTAGAAGAGGCTCTCTGCTGATGTTCTTCGTTACTTTGTGGCCCGGAGACAACATCTGGATGACTTCACACTTGAAGAATCATTGGGAAACTGGAGGAAGGGAGGAGTGCAGTGGGTTTAGGGTAGGAGATTGGTGTCGCTCACAGTATTGTTACACGTGCATGTGGAGCTGTCAGAACCACAGGCACTGCTGCTTGGAGGAGAGGAAGTGGTCGACCACTGTCAGATACAACAACAGATGAGCGCTGCGTGGTGCTACAGACAATCAGCGAGTGCAATTGCAATGGTATTTGATGGGCCACTAAATAGTGCAGGCACACGATCATCGACGGCACAGTGATGCATGGGGGGGGGGGGGGGGGGGAGGTCTCTTTGATCGACGACCAGCACGATGCCTTCATTTGACAACCGGACATCGATGGCACCGGTTGTGGTGGTGCCGAGGGCGTAGGAAAAGGAGCAACAACAAGTGGTGCAGCATGCTCTTCTCCGATGACGGCAGATTGACTCTGAGGAGTCATTCTGGACATAGCCTCTAATAGCAGGACGCGGGAACACTTTCGAACACGATTGTTTTGGTGCTCCAGGTGTAATGATGTGAGGAAACATAATGCACTTGTGGGATACATCGGGGAGACGTACTGCAGCACGTCCACATACGTCATCCTGCAGTTGTCAGCCGCACTGGTGGAGAAATGGAATGCTCAGCAACCAAAATTCTTTACCAATCTTGTGGTCAGCATGGGACACATAAATATATTAAGTGCGGTTGTGTGAGTCGAACTACATATAATATTGTGCTCGTTAATAATAACGCTAAACACACACACACACACACACACACACACACACACACAGAATCGTCGAAATGATCTCTGGAACGAGTAATTAGCAAATTAAGTAAGTTATGGAGCATGCGTCGCAGTCCACAGTGCCCTGTGTCAGTTTTAACGCATTTTCCGTAACGTGTATTACCAAGATCGGATTGAGTACTTCACGTCCAACTAGAAAAAAATTTACCGGCCGCGGTGACCGAGCGGTTCTAGGAGCTTCAGTCCGGAATTGTGCGCCTGCTACGGTCGCAGGTTCGAATCCTGCCTCCGGCATGGATGTGTGTTATGTCCTTAGGTTAGTTAAGTAGTTCTCAGTTCTAGGGGACTCATAACCTCAGATGTGAAATCCCATAGTTCTCAGTGCCACTTGAACCATTTTATTGAAAATTGGAAAGGTTGTGGGGCTTAGCGCCGAGCCATGAATACCGTTTTCAGGTGTATAGAGATAATGGCCTCGTAAGAATGTGGAGTATGCCTCATGGAGCTTTCAGTCATGCGTGTCAAGACGATCGGTTCGGGTTGGAGGTGGCTCAGTTATGACATGGGCTAAGTTAACAAGGCCACAATTAGGTCCCATTATTCCAACAATCTGTATCGAATTTAAAATCACAGGAAACTGGGATGAGACTCTGCGCTGATGTGTTGCGCAATATCTCTAGTGTACTCGTCGATCGCGTCAAGCCCCACTTCTCATTTCAGAGAGCACAGTGAGCGCGGAAAATACTACACCCACTCAAAAACGCTGCAGGAACGCCCTCATGGCCCCAGCAGAATGCGGCCAAGCAGTGTCCCCAAGAAAGAAGCACGTGATAGCTCATCATATGGGTGGCATTTATTCTGGAGGTACCCCTCAGCAGACACTTCACTCCTGGCGGGAGGCTCAACAGAGAGAGATGTGTTCTCATTTGCTTTCTGTAATTTGAAGATCTTCATTGAATGGCTATGGAGTTCAGTTCTGATGGCTGGATTAGCTCTCCTAATTATCTGAAGTACGCAGCTCATGCCACTTTCCCGTACTGAGTTGTATTCGTAATCAGGAGATTATAATGCAAGCTTGCTTTCTATGTATTGTGTCTTCCCGTAGGAGATTTGTAGGCGAGTTTTCTGTGAGACTTCGTGAAGCTTCTCCACTGCAAGTTTGTCTTCTTCTTTGTTGTTGTTAGAATGGTAAGATCGTCCCACGAAAGCCAAACAATTTCCACTGATTCACTACTCTTTTTTAATCCCGAACTGTATTCCCTTTGTTTTGTTTTTCCATGTTCTCAAGGTTTTTCTCCAGAACCACGTTAAATAGAAGGGAGAAGAGGTCATCTCCTTGGCGAATACCAGTACGAATATAAAATGCTTCTGACGTTAGTCCAATGAATTTAACTTTGGAGGTCGTATCTGTTAATGTCTGTTGGCTAATTGATCTTGTTTCCCTGTCAATCTGGAATTCCTCTAAAGTATGGAACAATGTTTACCTAACTATTGAATAATATGTCTTTATAACGTCGACAAAAATTACCACAGTATTTCTACGTCTTCTCATTTGCATTATTGTCTTTGGGCTCCATATCTGTTCAATGCAAGATGACCTGTCGAAACTCTGCCTGATACTCTTCTGTTAATTGGTCCGCCTGTTCTTCTAGTCGCCCCCATCTCGTGGTCGTGCGGTAGCGTTCTCGCTTCCCACGCCCGGGTTCGATTCCCGGCGGGGTCAGGGGTTTTCTCTGCCTCGTTATGGCTGGGTGTTGTGTGATGTCCTTAGGTCCTTAGGTTAGTTAGGTTTAAGTAGTTCTAAGTTCTAGGGGAGTGATGACCATATCTCTTAAGTCCCATAGTGCTCAGAGCCATTTGAACCATCTTCTAGTTGACTTAGCAGGGCTTTCGATAGATTTTTGCATACTACCGGGAACTTTAAATTCCCCTGTAATTATTGGGATCGGTTTTCTTTAGTTTTTTGTGGACAGGATGAATTAACACACGTTTCCACTCTGCAGGTATTTGTTTAATTTCCCAAATATTTGACATAACTCTGTGGGTTGCTTGTGTGAGCTTATTGTCATTGAATTTCTACATTTCTGCTATGATTCTGCCTTCCCAAGGACACTTGTTGTTCTTCAGAGAGATGATTATTTTCTTTACATCTATAAGAGATGGTAGTTTTGAATCAGGATTGGAAGGGGATTTTTCATAAACTAGTTGTTCTGTAGGTGGCTCGCGGTTGAAAAGGGAGTGAACATATATACCTAAAATTTGACGGTTATTTCTTGTGTTGGTTTCCAGTGATCCGTCAGGCCGATGAAAGCACAGATTAGGTGGTTGATATCCTGATAGGTTTCCTCTGAATATTTTATTAAATACTGGTGTTGTTCTTAATAAACTCTTGTTCAGTTTCTTTAAGCCGGTTTATACCATACGTACGTTTTCCTCTCCGTATTGCCTTACATAAACTTTTCTGTATTCTCAAAATTTCCTGCCAGTTCTCTGCAGTTTCGTTGCTGATGGAAGTATTCCATGCTTTATTCTCTCTTCTATTGCTTGATAACATGCACTGTTCCACAACCTGTGTTTTCTCTTACTTGGGCGTTTGCCATATATAATTGTGTTTTTCACTACTTCCACAAGTTACTTCTAATTTTAAATGTTTCATTGCCCAATTTCCTGGAGAATTTCAGGTATTCTGGATCAATTCTGAATATTTTATCCATTTGCGATTTTTCCTGTTGGATGTTTAGCTGGGTGATAATGTGCTTGCCTCTCATGCAAGCGGGCCCAGGTTCGATTCGCGAACGGGTTGGAGATTTTCGCCGTTCGTGAACTGGGTCCTGTGTTGCCCTCATCATCATTTCACCCTCTTTGCCGGTGTGCAGGTCGCGCAGTGTGGTGTCGAATGCTATAAGATTTGCGAAAGCGGGACATTTAAAAGATTAGACGAATTGTTTCTCTCATCTATACTCTTTCTTATTCAATACACACATCAAAAAAAGTTTTGCATCGCCTGAGTTCCCAGAGCTCCGGGACTTGTAAAGAAAATTGGAATAGAGATCAACATAAACATCACTTAAGCCCTTTTTGCTCCTCATCAAATCCACACAATGCATGTTATACCACCGTAGGTGGTCCAGACTGCTGTACACACCGCTACCTTCGGTATCTAGTATCCTCTTGTAGTGACGGATGTCTTTATTCGTCGTGGCATACTATCCACAAGTTTATCAAGGCACTGTTGGTCCAGATTGTCCCACTCCTCAACGGCGATTCGGCTTAGATTCCTCAGACTGGGCCACGCGGGATTGCTGTGCGGTCTTGGGCATCTTCTCACACAGAAACATACCGACAATCCTTCTTTACACGAACAATACGAGACTGGAATAGAAGGGAGAACCGATAGAGGTACTCAGGGTACCCTCCGCCACACACCGTCAGGTGGCTTGCGGGGTATGGATGTAGATGTAGAGAGCGGAAAGAATACGGGCAGAGAGGGGACAGGGGAGGTGGAGTAGGTTGGAGAAGGAGATGATGGGTGGAGAGAGAGGGACAGAAGGAGAAGACAGACAAGGAGAAGAGGAGGAGGAGATGGAAAGGTACTGGGGGAGAAGGAGATTAGGACATGTATGCAGTACCCATACGTGTTAGCAACGCCTGCTTTCTACTTCATTTTACTGTATGATTTAACCAGACTGAGACAGCAAGCATGGCCAGGTACTGCTAGTTAATCATACGTATTTAGATGGTCCCTTGCGCACATATTACAGTATGTGTCGTTAAGCCTGATTCTGTGTCAGCAACCATTCCTGCTCAGAAATTAATCAGTATTATTCTCTACATTACCATACCAGCGTAGCATTTGTTAGACATTTGACTGTTGCTAGAGAAAAATAGCGTTTAGTTTGTCAGATAAGTAGAAGTCAATGAAGAACTGATCGTTGAAATTTTTCGATTAACTGGAGTACTCTTAACAGTAGTTTATGTTTTGAAGGCTCTAGCTAAATGCACTGTTTAGTGTGTCGGTTCTGCTGGATGAAAGTACCACCAACAATTCATTTTATGTTTGTCAATTTGGTTGATCGTAGAAGAGTAATATAATAACGAATCGAGGTGTTACATTACCGCACGAAGCAGCTGTCGGGGCTTTGTGTCATGCAGAGAACAATGAGTTTGACGGTAACCGTTTTCAGTATGTAGCACGAGCTGCCATCATTAAAGCACAGCAATGAGGGCTTGTATGGAATTTCACAGGTATTGATTAACGCAATAATTACAGACCAGGTAAAAGGTACGCGGAAAATGCAAACGAATTCCCTCGTCCGTATAATTGGTGATTCTCGTCTGTGCTTCAGGAATTCAATAGAAACGAACGGTTCAAAGACTGCTGGAAATTAAATTTGCAGTGATAAAAACGAAACGTAGCTGTAAATTTCCAGTGAATATGCCGATGTGTTCTTTGTGTGGCGGTCGGTGTTATTAGCGGGCAATTCTATGCCGAACACTGTGACGGATAAAAGCGCCTGTTACAGTACTCAGATTACATTCAATTTTTGGGAAGGGGGATGATTTGTTACTCGCCGCAGGTTTAGTAATATCTATCTCAAATGACAGTAATTACGAACACGGTTAACTCCTACTCGATTCCAAAAAATACTGAAAAAATCAAGTTAATTTTACCATCTAACTGAATAGAAACGAACGCTTCAGGTACTGCTAGTAATTAAATTCGCAGTGATAAAAACTGAAACGTAGCTGTAAATTTCCAGTGTATTCGTTGATGAGTTCTTTGTGTGGCGGTCTCTATCTTATACGAATGGTGCATATACGTCTACGTTCAATTGTTGCGCTAAACGTATTGAAAACGGTGTGTATAAACGTGATTCACTAACTTCTCAGTCCATTTTGTTTCCAAAATAAAATAGCTCTTTGTTTCTTAATTCCCAAATTCTCACAGCAGCAAGATGACACCTGATAAGAAAGAATCAAAACGCGTTAAATTCGTTCCATATTATCTTAAGCAATAGAATTCCTTATCTTCAAGCGGTTCAGGCCGAGCAATCTCTATGAAAGGTTGTGAATTTGTACGTTGAAAGCTTCCTGTACATCTAGAAGTAAATACATATTCCTTAATCCAGCTTAATGTGCGCCGCCGATTGTACCCTGTACCACTGTTGGTCATTCTCTTTCCTGTTTTAACTCCCAAACGGTTCCGCGGTTTGTCGCAAATGCCGGTTTTCTGAACTTAGGCACCGATGCTTCATGAAAAGAACTCCTTCTTCCCTCCAGGTATTCCTGTTCCAGTTCATGGAGCATTTTCGTAACGCTCGCGATGTAATATATCCTAACGTTTACACGTGATTCACGATGTCCTTTACCTCGGTTAGTGATCGCGTAGGAATCCAAAGACGCAATGCGCACGATATTTAAACTCTGTCGTCTTTCAGTTCTACTCACTGGTTATAAGAAATCGATCAATTTTGTCTTTATCCTTCCTCGTGCCTCAAAGGCGAATTAAGCCATTAGTTGCTAATTGAATAAGTGGTGTTAATAATTTAAATTCGGAAACCCATGTTCAAAATTTGAAAATGGGGTCAACCTATGAGATTAATATTTATTATGCAGGATACCATTGTATTTGATGAGAAGAGAATTATTAATAATAAAGATTATAGCGTGTGATGTATTTAAGTCTCTGCGTAGGAGGGCTAATAACTGAGACAGTATAAATCATAATTCACGCTACAATAAAATTATTTTGGTTTCTTCCGTGAGCCTTTAGGCAAAACAAACTGCTATAATACCATTTAATCATGTTTGCAAATATTTCTCGCATTATAAAATGTCGAATTGTGACAAGTCGCCTTAATAAACTTCTTGACTGGATTTATGTAAGATATTAATTTATTTGGTAACTAATGATGTGTGTATTATGTATATCTTTGTTTCATGAACTGAGCTGAGAACATCCAAGAACGAGTAAAAGTAGACACACACACAGCTTGGGGAAGAAATTCCGTCAGCGATGCACCAACTCTAGTATGAAATTTACTTCTTTTAGTACTGGCTTTTATGGTATCAAGTGCTCGCTTAAAATAATTTTAAGTTTACCCCGATAGTTTCATACAGTACTTATGGTATTTTTATGTAATAATTGGCAATATTAAGTAGTTTTTTTATGATCAAGTCGGCGCTCTGAGACGAGAGTCGAGTTTCGCACTATTAGATTGCTTTCCTGTCCGAGTTTATTACGACCATCCATCACTGTTACATGTCATTGCATCGAGTAATAAGTAATTTCATTAGTCATTTTAATAAGGAACAAAGTTCCATTTTCGAATTTTTTCTTAAATCCAGGTAATATAGAAAATGGCTAACCAGATAACAATGTATACCAATCAGATTTGTGAAGTAGGGCAATGTCTGTCTCATTCTGGGTTACATAGATATAACGTACGAAGGCTCAAAAGCCGCGACATGTTATGACTGTCTCATAGCAACAACCACAGTAATTACCATTCTGAATGCAATCATCATGCTATTCAAGCTGGGTGACACAATGTGCTGTATGAGCAACAATGGGGACAACAATAACCAACTGAATAGCTACAATCACTTTAACATGTACAAGCAAAAGCGTCATGACATCAGGTACAGCCCTAGCAGTGTCAACCACAATGTCCATAGCCAGTTCCAACAAGCACTACAGAATAATCAAATTAATTGGAATTGGCATAGCGCTATGCCTGACAGAGATATTAGATGATACTGCTTTGCCCAGATTGCACCATGACTCTCCTCAAATACTTTTGAATATCATAACAAACTACTTCTTGTATCATATCATTATTAACCTCTTGAATATGTAGACTCGTTTATCTTGTTAGCTACTTGTTCTTTAATGTCAGTCACCTCAGACTGCTGCTTATCTATGCTCTCAGTCCCACTGTTTATCGTCTTAATTTTTAGGCCCTGTCAATATAAAACGTCTGCCCACATCCGCACGAAAAAACAAATGACCACCTTCAGCCCCACAATGATGGTGAACAAATGTGTTTGGCACAGTGATCAGTCAGTTCCACTAATAAGATACAATAATGGGCATGACATAAGTGACTAATTGAACTCTGATAGTACTGTCATACGCAATATTTTACTATGTCCTAATCAGGAATGACTGCTATGGTCGCAGGTTCGAATCCTGCCTCGGGCATGGATGTGTGTGATGTCCTTAGTTTAGTTACGTTTAAGTAGTTCTAAGTTCTAGGGGACTGATGACCTAAGATGTTAAGTCCCATAGTGCTCAGAGCCATTTGAAACATTTTAATCAGGAATGAATGCGTATGTAGGTTACATTTTTGGAACAATGAAACTATATAAGTACACAGGTGATACCATCAATGAAATCTCTACTGGCTTATAGAATATGTCAGAATATGATGCTGTCCTTGACCGTCAGTAACTACAAGACAGTGAGAGTCATAGGCATAAGGTATTTCAAAAAACTGCAAAACACTGACAGGACCTAAAAATTAAGACGATAAACAGTGGGACTGAGAGCATAGATAAGCAGCAGTATGAGGTGACTGACGTTAAGGAACAAGTAGCTAACAAGATAAACGAGTCTACATATTCAAGAGGTTAATAGTGGTATGCTACAAGAAGTATTTTGTTATGATATTCTAAAGTATTTGAGGAAAGTCATGGTGCAATCTGGGCAAAGCATTATCACATAAATGTCATGCTACATTACGCATTATGCCATAGATCCTGCCTCACGCTTTGACTTGGCAGACTGGCTACCATTGGAGAAAGAAAAAGAACAAATGTAGGAGAGAGAGTATTAATCAGGAACCAAACAAAATCCTCATTCCTGAATAGAGAGCACAAGTGACAAATGCTGAAACTGATCCCTTTCGACTCGTCAGCAAGACACGTGCTGGAGATTACGTGATAGTACAGTCTAATAATAATAAAGAGCAACCAGCCACATAGGAATTATCCGAATGTGACGGAAATCGGAAGGTGTGATGTACATATTAACAGAATCTTCCGTTGGTTCTTGGTAGAACAACATTATAATAAATGAAAAGCACCAGTTTACTTTCGTTCTACAATATTACTTTTATTGTTAACCGGTTTTCGGCTTACAAGGCCATCTTCAGACATTTACTGAGTATTATCACCAAAGAATTTAAATGTTAGCAAACAACTTTGGAAGAGAAGTAACACATCTAGACTGAAGTAGAAAAATACAGTAAGTAACATATTGCTAATAAAAAAGTAAAAACTGAACAGCACATAAATAACAATGGAGTAGACAGGAAAATCTTCAGAGCAAAACAAGAATAGCATGCCTACATAACAGTCATTGTTAATAAACAAAATTAATAAAATAAAATAAAATAGTAGTGAAGGCTAGATCAGGAGGTATGAAAATGGAGAGTGATACACAACCAATTAAAAGAAGAGACAGTTATCAATGTAAATACAGAATACATAATGAACTTAAGCAATACTAATAAGATAAACAGAAATAAATAAATCCAGGAAAATTGAGGTGTTTGAGGGAACCTACAGTTTGAGAGTGTGGTGGTACTGAATTTTAACATTAACATTATAATCAAAAGAGTGGCTGTGTAACAGTTTTCATTAAATAAATGAGCAAAGCAAAATATGAAAAGTATTTGATGAGACAACTACACGTGGTGTTAACATGGACAGTAATACAAATACCAGTTAAAAGAAAGCCTTAACTATTGAAACTAATGTCTATGTGTAATACAAAGACAACTTCAAAAAAACAAAACAACTTAATGAATACAGGAATATGGGATTATGTAGGAAGAGAGAGTGTGGGAAGTGATGAACAACAAATATAATTATATGAAGTTTAGGAGAGAGGAAGTGTTGAGCTGTGTCTGGTAATTTAGGATGAGATCTGGACTGTGAGCAAGATGTTAGTTAATTTCCAGGGCTTCCAGGAGGCTGAGTTTCTGGCCTTTGTTTGCTAAGTGACGTACATGGGACAATGGCTGGTAGTTGTGACCCTCACTCAGTACATGCTCAGCAAATGCAGAGTCTGAATTCTGCAACCTCCAGCTGCGTTCATGTTCAGCCAGCCTAGTTGATATGTCTCTTCCTGACTAACCAATGTAAAATTTGTCACAATCAGAACAGATGATTTTGTATACCACACTGCTGTCTAATAACTGGATCCTGTCTTTTCTTTTAAAAACACAATGGGCTGTCGTGTTCCTGACATAGTAGGAAAGCTTATACTTGCAGGATTTCTTGCGACGTCCACGACTTTGTTTACAGCGGCACCCCAGACCATATAACTCATGGTTGTCGGGCCGTGTGGTGAGCGGCAGTCATTTTGGTATTCTTGTCGACTTTACAAAGACTTATGATTCAATAGTTAGGCAAACATTATTCCATACATTCGAGGAATTCAAGATTGACAGGGAAATAAGATCAATTATTCAATTGACATTAGTAGGTACGACCTCCAAAGCTAAATTCATTAGACAAACGTCAGAAGCATTTCATATATGTAGTGGTGTACGCCGAGGAGATGGCCTCTTCCCCCTTCTACGTAGCATGGTTCTGGAAAAAACTTTGAGAACGTGGGGAAAGGAAATAAAGGGAATACAGCTCGGGATTAAAAAGGAGTAGCGAATCGATGTAAAGTGCCTGGCTTTCGTGGGACAATTTTACTACTCTAACAACAACAGAGAAGAAGACAAACTTGCACTGGAGAAGCTTCACGAAATCTCACAGATCTCGTACGTGAAGACACAATACATAGCATTATAATAGCCCAATTATGAGCAAAACTTAGTATGGAAAAGTGGCACGAGCTGCGCACTTCAGATAATTAGGAGATATAATCCAAGCATCAGAACTGAACTCCACAGCCAATCAATGAACAATCTTCAAATTACAGAAAGCAAATAAGTTCACCTGGAATCATTAAAATAAAGAATCTATTTCTGTCATTGCAAAACTAAGGCTTTACAACACAGTGGTTCAACAAGAATCACTCTTTGCTGTAGAAGATAAAGTGATTCACGGTCCTGCCAAAAGCAGAGCAACTGAAAAGCAAGAAAAAAGAATTCTGAGGAACGTATACGGATCAGTGTTCCGTGAAGGAATTTGGGTAGACAGGGCACCAAGAGAGGTCTACAAAGATATAGAAACAATAACGGACGCCTTTACAAAGAAAAAGGTGAAATTTATGCACATGACAGCAGGATGATCAAGAACAGCATCAGAAGGCAAATGTTTGCTAGCAAACCCTAGCAAGAACAAGCCAAAGTGGATCACTGAAACAGAAGAAGACATTAAGGAACTAGGCATCACATAAGATAACATAAACAATCGAGAACAGTTCAGTAACATCATAAGGAAACATACACTTAAAAGACACCACAACTACATAAAACCAGAATTTTTTTTATTTTTAGTTATGAAGCTTTGATCTAACTATAGTCACAAAGTAACTTGTTTTGAGGTGAAAATCCGATCACGATCTATGTGCGTATAGCTAAATAATTTACAGACGAAACGTTTTGAACGTTGAAACGGGACCGTCATGTCCTTTCCTACTGGGTGAAGAAATGTGTCTGACGAAATGTGCCACTTGGCGCATCATGCTTGTTGCGGCATGTCGTTTGCACCACGCTAAACGTTTACCCTGGTAACACTCCAATAAAACCTGTAGAAGAAAACTAGAGCAAGTTAAGTGTTTTTATTTCATTTTTACTTCTACGAATGCCGTTTTTAAGTTACTTTATTCCTGATTTGATGTGCGGTTGTAACTGAATGACTGTATGAGCAGTTGATAATGTACGTCACAGGATAGCGGAGGGAGGACGGGGAAAGGACAGGAGGGAAAGCTGAGCTTTCAAATTTAACGAAAAACTTCCCCCGCTGCTCGAAACAGACCATCGATTTGGGCGCTTGAGAGAGGCACGATTGCGTATTTGGAATAACAAAAAGGTAACTGTAACTGTCAAACGTTAGAACGATCGACGCTTTCAACCCTAAAGAAACTTCTCCCCACCACGTGAAACACATAACAGGGGCCTTTTTTCTTTCTTTCTTTCTTTTTGTTTTTGAGTCATCTGTCTTCCGACTGGTTTGATGCTGTAAGCCACCAATTTCTCTCCTCTGTGCCAACATCTTCATCTGAGAGTAGCACTTGAAACCTATGTACTCAATTATTTGATGGATGTATTCCAATCTCTGTCTTCCCCTAGAGTTTTTGGCCTCTGCAGCTCTCTCTAGTACCATGGAAGTCAGTCCCAGATGTCTTAACGGGTGTCCTATCATCCTGCCTCCTTCTCTTTGTCCGTGTTTTCCACATATTCCTTTCCTCACCAATTCCGAACAGAACCTTCTCATTCCTTACCTTATCAGTCCACATAAATTTCAACATTCGTCTGTAGCACCACATCTCAAATGCCTAGATTCTCTCTTCTTCCGATTTTCCCACAGTCCGTGTTTCACTACCATACAATTCTGTGCTCCAAACGTATATTCTCAGAAATTTCTTCCTCAAGTTAAGACCCATGTTTTCTTCTACTAGATTTCTCTTTGCCAGGAATTCCCTCTTTGCCAGTGCTAGTCTGCTTTTGCTGCCCTCATTGCTCCGACTGTGGGTTATTTTGCTGCTTAGGTAGACGAATTCCTTAACCTCACCTACGATGTGTCCATCAATTCTGATGTTAAGTTTATCACTGTTTTCATTTCTGCTACTTCTCAATACTTCCATCTTCTTCGATTTACTCTCAGTTCATATTCGGTACTCATTAGACGATTCATTCCATTCAGCAGACCACGTAATTCTTCTTCACTTTCACTCAGGATAGCAACGTCATCAGCGAATAGTATTATTGATTCCCTTGCACCTTAAATTTTAATTCCACTCCTGAACCTTTGTTTTACTTCCATCATCGCTTCTTCGATGTAAAGATTGAACAGTAGGGGCGATAGACTACATCCTTGCCTTACAACCTTTTTAATCCAAACATTTCGTTCTTGGTCGATCACTCTTATTATTCCCTCTTTGTTCTTGTACATATTGTATATTACCCGTCTATTTACCTTCATTTTTCTCAGAATTTCGAAAATTTTGCACCATTTTACATTGTCGAGCGCTTTTTCCAGATCGACAAATCATATGAACGTGTATCGACTTTTCTTTAGTCTTACTTCCATTATCAAAGACAACGTCAAAATTGCCTCTCTGGCGCCTTTGTCTTTCCTAAAGCCAAACCGATCGTCATGTAACACGTCCTCAATTTACTTTTCCACTCTCCTATATATTATTCTTGTCAGCAACTTGGATGCGATAATTCTCGCACTTGTCAGCTCTTGCAGTCTTCGGAATTGTGTGGATGATATTTTTCCGAAAGTCAGACGGTATATTGCCGGACTCTTACATTCTACACACCAACGTAAATACCCGTTTTATTGCCACTTTCGCTAGTGATCTTAGAAATTCTAGTGGAATATTATTGATCGCTTCTGTCTTATTTGATCTTAAGTCCTCCAAAGCTCTCTTAAATTCTGATTCTAATACTCGATCCGCTATCTCTTCTAAATCGGCTCCTATTTCTTCTTCTATCACATCAGACAAATCTTCTCCCTGATTGAGCAACTAAGCTGAGCGAAAATGACAAACGCAGAATCTCCAGTGAGGGGGCAAATGGATGTTTAAAAATCTGACAACCTTCCTCAGCCTCTTACTTTTGGACACAGGAGCCGTGATTCGGGAACGCGGTGGTTGAGACGGGAGACGAAGAGATCTACAACAATGATGAAGAAGTTACAATAAAACGGAGAGAGGTTTATGAATCACATTTCAGTTTAATAATTCTTGCCTTCCCCTGCTCCTAAGGACAGTAGAATGGCTTCACTTGACGGGAGATTTTTCGAGGCAGTGATTGGTGGGCAGCTGGCAGCGTTTGCTGAGGATAGTGAGTACACAGTATGATCCCTTAAGCACTTCTGTTGCGCTTCATAGGATATTGTTGCGGTTGTAACGCTTATTTAGTTTAGTCATGATAGGGGGACGTTTGGTATCATTCTCAGGCCTCATAATGATTTTTGATTTAGTAGGTGCATCGCCACGGTGTGTTTCCCCGCGCTTTGTCACCAGCATTTAAGCAGTGAAGGGCAGAGAGCAAAGAGGTTGTTTCTTAGATGAAACTGCTTGCAGTGCGAGAGAATAGTATTTTTTCCTTCTTATCTGCACCTATTTCCGTATCTTCTTTCACAACTGAATTCATTCCCGAAACTTTTTCTGAGGCATTTTTTTAAGGGGGGACCATTCCATGGCGTGTACGAGTAATCTTTTGTATTCATTAATTTTGAATTTTGCCTTGGTCATATAACGCATGTACAGTAACGTGATATTCTCTTAAGAAATATAGAGTCATAATATAATTTATATTAGTATTTCACCAACGCAGGCGGAGTTCTTTCCTTCCATGGTTTGCGTTGTTAAAAAGAGAAGGAGACACATTTACAAGCCTCAATAATCACGCAAGCTGGAACTGAACTATATACCAAATATTAGCGTGCTATGTGTCTCCCGAAGTCATCTTCTGCCACTTGCTAGTTAATGACTCGTTTCCCGCAGCCCAACGTTAAGTTATCAATTTAGTAGGCAAATAAGGCATGGGCAATGAATCACTTCTTGGATTAATTTCAAGGTTTTATTTTCCTCATGTGCCTTAATAATGAGAACATTTTATGAAGGGTATAGGATAAAAGTTAAGTTCCCCTTAAACTGCCTCTACCAGGGCAAAGTCCTATTACATCCACAATAAGCTGCCGTCATTCACTTACGTCCGTCTGCGAGGACACACATGAAATATGTAAAATACTACTTTCACTTAACGTCTCCCTGCCAGAACGCATACTTTACATTCTAGTAATAAACTTTCTACATTCAACGTAATATGTTTATTAACTGCTGTTCTGACAGAAGACAATATGATCATAGTAGCTTCGCCTCTGAATCGCAGTGCCACTTGAAGCAATGCCGTTGTCTTTACACTAGGTAGTTATAGAAGTAGGACACACACTTTAGATGGATTACGGCATCAACCGGTTAACATAAACTATGGCTGAAATCACGTCGGAGAACAAGTCAACAATCTCTAATGCGAGGCAATGAAAGGCAGACAATGCGTTTTGCGTGAAGTGTAACGCTTTTAGAATCTCTAGAGCATTCATTTAAAGCCAAGGGGTACACTACTTCTAGCAGTGTTAGTTCTTCTTTTATGTGGACAAAGTAGTGTTATCGATATGTATTACATACAGCTGTCTCTCAATAGGACTCGTTAATCAACTGAAGATCCTACACAGCTGTCACCAGAAGTGATTAAAAATTATTGAAACCGAACGTGCCGCACCTGCAGCCTGGTAGTGGACACCAAATGATTTACTTTCGTACTGCAGAAGTGCGA
This sequence comes from Schistocerca gregaria, assembly GCF_023897955.1. Taxonomy (NCBI): domain Eukaryota; kingdom Metazoa; phylum Arthropoda; class Insecta; order Orthoptera; family Acrididae; genus Schistocerca; species Schistocerca gregaria. Next base: position 785,886,348 of record NC_064921.1, on the reverse strand, counting down.
AACGAATAAATTAAAATTTTTACATGATACAGCACTGTTGTTCCTGGTTGCTGCAACTAATCAGTGGTAACAAATATTTGCTGCTTCGGCGAGTGTAATAGTCTCTTACTCGCTGATTATTTTCAATTAAATGCAGTCACTCTAATCACTCTATGACTGAGAAATCTTATCACTTATCACAGATAGTCACTATCTTGCTCCTAATGTTTCGGTATATATGAGTACTCACAATAAAACTTGACAACTCATCATATTTCCGAAACACAAAGATATGCAATCAGCTTCTTTTTAGCGTAGTGGTAAATTATGTACTTTTTGAACAACAAAGGCAGTTGATAGAATGTGCTTTCCATCAAATAGTCGTCCGACTATCTTCAGTCAAGTATTTCCAAAATAATTCACCACACAGACACGTTAATATTCTCTTCAATATTTCAAACATATTTATTGCATAACGCAACTTATATACTACTGTCACTATATTCATCCGTGCAATGTAAATGCTTAAACAAGCATGGCCAATTGAGAATTAATACAAAGCTTTAGCAATGTAATACAAGTTATTCATTTTTCTCGTGGTAATGATGATGCTTAGCGTAGTCTTCCAGCAAACCCGCGGCTGTAGATCTCTTCACCTCCGTCAAGTCACGTGTAGAACATGACACAAAGAAAGAGACACACAATTTGCAGTATATACACAATACATATATTAGCATTAATGGTTGCTTATTACAAAAGAAAAACATAATCAGGCACAGTACCGTGAGTTGCAGCAGCGGCAAAGTTTTCATGCTGCTATTGATTGTATAGGAGTTTAGTAGAGAAAGTTGTGATAAGCGACGCACGCCCATAAATGTACCGTTTGGATGTAAAATAAATTTGAAGTTAAAAAAAATGAAGGCCGCACAGTTTCCTAATACCCCGCTACAAGTTACGGTGCGTAACGAAATAGCTCCACAACGCATATATCGAGAACGTTTTCTAGATCGCCACAGTCCATCACATACAATTTTCGTACAACAACGGCTGGTTGAACAGCGGCCGTCGGGATTTTACCATGGAATATGTTAATTCACAAAAAATATGACCGTGAAGACATCAGACTATCCGATGCCGAGTTACAACTAAATTTTAGTAAGTGCCATAGCTCTACCCTACTTTTAAGTGTGTATACTGAAAACTAGTAACTAGAATGAAAAAAAGAAGCAGGTATGACAAATGAAAATTTCAAGTGGAGTAGCTAAGGATGCGTTGCAATACATCAATGAATCGGGCAATAATCCAGTAACGTAATAACTAAAATGGTTTTATTGAATTCCTTAAGGCCTGCCGTATGGTAAATAGTTTGTAAGAGAAATTTTTATACATTATTATTCCGAGACGCTGACAGTTTCTGAAGCTTTATTCAAGATTTCTACATATGACGGTTTACACCAGTGTGTCGAGTATAAATAGTCTTTCAAAAAGTAGGAGCGTCTTGGTACAGGCTAACAGCACAATCTTTACTAAATGATCATCACGGTATCAGGCGCTGACATTAAAATACTAATCGTTGACTAAGCAATATAACTATTCAAAGAGTAAATATAGTGCAGTTACTGAACAGAATAATTTATTGTAATAGCTGAAACATAACGCTCGTAATAAAGCTTTAAACTTGTAACGAAGGGTTGTTAAAATAGTGAAGTAAAGAAATAAGATATTTAGGCAATTTTAACGCTTTAAGTTCAAAGCGTGGACGCAAAATGTTAGTGAGAAACTGCACTTTACAAGTAAATATTACTTCACTGGACTGCTGTTGTAACATCGCTGTTGAGTGACGGATAAATAATTTCCATAGCCTTCCTCATTCATTTTATAATGGTGTTACTCTAATTATGATAGCGGCACAAGTTGTAAATGTTCTTCCATACGCATTTCACCGATCTTCGCACAATGCTGGCAATAGTGAGCAGACTACACGCCATTGCCGCCTAGAACCGACCGCCGCAGACTACTTCTCTCAAAGTAGTTGCGATAAAGGAAGTCTCTGCATAACCAGTGCACCTCTCGCACAAGTTCAATAAATGTTTTACGTACTTTGTTTCTGTCTAACACACGTTCTACTTTCCAGTGTAGTGTAACTTCTCAATTATTTGATTACACAAAAAATGTTATCCACAGATATTAAAGTGCTCAGACGAAAATGACAATATTAATGCAAATAGTTTCGTACGCTACTAACAGATTAACTGGCTACGATTTACAGGAAGATAGCGCATACTATGAGATATTGCAGATCGTATTATAACTCGAAATTAATGAACTCGCTGTTAAAAATTATACTGTGCTCTGTGTTTCGCAAGTGAGTGACTTCAGGTGTATGTTACCGTCTTGACACAAATTTGGAAATTGGAAATTTGGGGTGAGTTTCTATGGACCGAACTGCTGAGGTTATCGGTCCCTAGGCCTACACACTACTTAATCTACCTTAATCTAACTTACGCTAAGGACAACACACGTACACCCTTGAGCGAGGGAGGACTCGAACCTCTGACAAGGGGTGACGTGTCAAGGCGCCTGAGAGCGCGCGGCTACACCGAGCGGCTCTTGACATAACTACGTCGTTAAATGGTATGTTCCCAATTAGGAAGGTTGACGGTAATACTTCACCGACTCACACCAAGGTTTGTGGACTTTGTGTATGAAAGCACACGTCGCAGGTACACCTCGTGCAACAGGGTTGTCATGTAGAGCAACTCCTGCAGAGCCCATATGTTACATCTTGTTGTCTGTGCTGTGGTGGGGTGGAGGGGGAGACTTGGAAGAGATCCGATCTTCAAACTTTCACATACAAACGGAGTCCATATGAAACCTTTACTGGCCAATTCCCCTTTGTAACAACAAATTCCAGAACACGCTGCGTGTGCAGAATAGTTACTTGCGGATAGCCGCTGTGTCTGTATATGGTAATAATTACCTTATTGCCGCTCAACACTACACGCAGATCCTATGAGACGGCGTAGAGGATCGACTACAGATAACTCTGTCCGTTCTGCATATGACTCGAGCAATAAGTGAATGTGGCTGTCAGAATTCGAGAATACCGTGTAGGTATCTACAAGAGTGCTGAGGTAGGCAACCCAGCGTTACAAATGTAGCATGAAACATTTTGCATAGCTTTGAAATAGTGTAAAACGTGAGAGATACAAAGCGCAAAAAGTGAATTTTGAGGTAAAAGTGTAAATTTTTTTAAGATGATAGATGTTTTCAGGTCTAGGAGAAAGTGGTATCCATTTTGGAAGATATTTGTAGGATTGAATAATGTTAATCTCAGTTCGGCTGCCTATTTGGATGCTGTATTTCCATCCAGTATTTACTCTTCAGTGTAGGATTAGTCATTTAGGAGGAAACTTAGGTTTCACGTCCTCCTTTACAATAAGGTAATTGGGGAGAATGTAGTAACTCAAAACTTCCTGCCAAATTAAAACCATGTGTCACACCTCACGTGGGCAAGCGCTTTATCGAATGGGCCACGCAATACAATCTCAAAGTTTTAATTTACGGGAAAGGGTGAACCGTGGATGGTGTCTGGATACTTCAGCGGATGGAACACATGCTCGTATAAGGTGAAGGTGATGCGATCAGCACATAGTTTTAGTATCCCAGTTTTTAAGTCTTTACACCCCTCGCTGTAGGGTGAAAATTCTTTCTAGTCAAGAACTTAGAAACAGGTTCTATTACTCGGAAGGCTATTTCTAAACAGTTTGCAAAATTATTTTTAGTTATGTGTCATGTGGTTCTGTAGGGATGTTAAATAATCTGATTCGATATTTGGCCTTAGCCATCGTCTGGATAAAAATGTTCGTCATTATGATAGAGTAATGTGTTCATGTATTAAACAACATTTTTTTAACAGTATGGTTAGCGGAGTAACTACCTTACACCTTTCCTTTGATCACAAATTCTACCACTTGTAACTCACCTACATGCTTGAAAACTTAATAATTGTTTCATACATAACGTATTCCTTTTATATCTGTTGGAATTTCCTTAGGTATTATTCTACTCATGTTTCCAGTGCTTAAATTTATTTTCCACAAGAAATTCCCAGCAATACAGGTAAGGCGACGCTGATTCAGCTCTTCTACTTATAAGGCGTCATCGTAAACTAATGTTTTGACCACACAACCGGTCTATTTTCTGGCTGTTGGAAAATGTAGACGACGGATGACAAACACATTTATCCAGCACCAATCGAGATTACAAGACGCTTTTGTATAACACTTCGAGGCAGCATAGTATAAGGTTTGCAGTTAATGTTCTATCTCGATACCCAGGTGTGTTACTTTCGAGTCACTCCACGTTCGATGCGCTTTTGCAAGAGTTTTGCAATTTCCGATGTGAATTTACGATACCAAATGGCTTTATTAATGGTCATACGCGTGTCTGGGGATATATGTTTCAGCGCATAAACCGGTCTACAATACTGTATAAACATTCAGGAAACTTTTGAAAAAGAGTGGCAGGCTTGCAGTACCAAATCTCATGTAACTTAACGAATTTCAGAATTAAAGAGCACGTTTCAAGTTAAAGTTTGTATATTTCTTCCTTTACCTCATTTCCACTGCCAGTTTTCTTACACAAACTCTTCTGCTGCCGTTAATAATCTTAGGTCGAGAACGCAGTTAACGTTGATCTTAACATGTGGCCGGGTTGCACGTGAGGTTCTGTCGCGTTCCACGCACACTGACTGAAGGTGCATCTCTCTACCCCAGCAGCGCCGTGTCGTGCAAGGAGTGATTAATGTTTCCTTGGGGGGCGACAGGAGAGCACAGGTTCATCGAATTTCACGCGTCGCTGCACTAAATGCTTGTACGACAAGGGTGTCAATTCTTGGCAAGCTACGGATGTATAATATTTCCGGCATAGCTATACGATAGTCGAATGCTGAGTTCACACTATGTAATCAAAAGTATCCGGACATCTAGCTGAAAAGGACTTCCAAGTTCGTGGCGCCCTCCATCGCTAATGCTGGAATTTAATATGGCTTTGGCCCACACATAGCCCTGACGACAGCTTCCACTCTCGCAGGCATCGGTTGAATCAGGTTCTGGAAGGTTTTTCTGGGGAATGGCAGCTCATTCTTCACGAAGTGCTCCACTGAGGAGAGGTATGGATGTCGGTCGGTGAGGACTGGCACGAAGTCGGCGTTCCAAACCGCCAAAATGTGTTGTATAAGATTTAGGTCAGGACTCTGTGCAGGCCAGTCAATTACAGGGATGTTATTGTCGTGCAACCACTCCCACCACAATCCATGCATTAAGAGGAGGTGCTCGATCGTGTTGGAAGATTCAATAGTCATCCCCGAATTGCTCTTCAACAGTGGTAATCAAGAAGGTGCTTAAAACATCACTGTAGGTCTGTTCTGTGATAGTGCCACGCAAAACAACATGGGGCGCAAGCCCCTCCATGAAAAACCAAACCAAAACACTCAGAATTTTGCTGTTAACACTACACACGCAGGCAGATCACGTTCACAGGTCCTTCGCCATACTCACACCCTGACATCGGATGGCCACTTTGTGTACCGTGTTTCCTCATTCCACACAACGTTTTTCCACGGTTCAATCGTCCAATTTTTACGCTCCTTACACCAAGCGAGGCGTCGTTTGTCATTTACCCGTGTGAAGTGTGGCTTATGAGCAGCCGCTCGACCGTGAAATCCAAGTTTTCTCACCTCCCGCGTGATTGTCATAGTACTTACAGTGGATCCTGATGCAGTTTGGAATTCCTGTGTTATGGTCTGGACAGATGTCAGCCTATAGACATTACGATAGTCTTCAACTGTCGGCAGTCTCTATCGGTCAACAGACAAGGTTCAAAAACGGTTCAAAAGGCTCTGAGCACTATGGGACTTAACATCTATGGTCATCAGTCCCCTAAAACGTAGAACTACTTAAACCTAACTAACCTAAGGACATCACACACATCCATTCCCGAGGCAAGATTAGAACCTGCGACCGTAGCGGTCACGCGGTTCCAGACTGAAGCGCCTAGAACCGCTCGGCCACTCCGGGCGGCCAGACGAGTTCGGCCTGTACGCTTTTGTGCTGTACGTGTCCCTTCACGTTTCTACTTCACTATTACTTCGGAAACACTGCACCTAAGGATGTTCAGGAGTGTAGAAATCTCGAGTCCTGACGCATGACACCTGACAACGTTCGCAGTCCGTGAGGTCCACAGAGCGCTCCATTCTGCCCTCTGGCGATGTCTACTGAGGTCGCTGACATGGAGTATCTGGCAATAGGTGATAACACAATGCACCTAATAAAGAAAACGTATGTTTTTGATGGTGTCCGGGTACTTTTGATCACATAGTGTAGATTCTCACATAAGTAGGAGAAAGGGATTTTCATAATTTGTTCACCAATGACCTGGCGATTCCCAATCTTCTTTCGCCGCTACTTCTGTACCCGTTTCTTTAGGTGGCTGTGAAGTTATTCTCTAGTAACACTAAAGATACTACGAATTTGTATACAAAGTGGTACTTTGATTGAACTGATTTATTTCATGTGCATAAGTGGCAAATATTTAACTTTCGATGAACGAAAAACGTTTATTGTCGCCTACCAAGGTCTAAGAAAAATCTATGCTCGGTTTGAAATGAAGTAACAGGGAGCGAGATTTATTTACGTTCCGCTTATCAATTAGTACAGTTGTTTGGTGAACTGAAGTTTCTGTTAAATTACAGAACTTTTTATTTCATTAAAAGATTCTGTAAATGTATATCATCCTTTATCATTCAGCATTTTTCTACCGAAAGGAAGTGACAGTAGTTAACATAATATTGCTAACCAATATAGAAATGTGAATTACTGTGAACCAATAAATAACCTAATCTGATGAAGAGAAGTAAAATGAACCTCAAGACAGCAGTAGTTCGTGATTTCTTTACGGTCGCAATCGGTTTCGCTGCATTAAAACATAATCATAATGCGCTGATACTTTTTTTATACAGAGTGAGGCAGCTAAGACAGGCCACCCCAAGTTTGTCCAGAATGAATCAATATACAGACGTGCAGTTACCGCCAAGTTATAGCAGAATTTCACAAGTGATTTGTTTCGTCAGTAGTCCCGGAATTACGACGTTGACGTTTTTTCTAATGGAAATACATACTATTCTCTGTGGCATTTGAACGAAGCCTCTAAGAGAATTTCAACGACATATATTGTATCAAGATAATAGCAGCACAGAGTAGTAGACAGCCGTCAGGAGATGTGTTTCTGCTAACGTCTGCCCTAGTACAAAAAATTCAAGCAATCACATAACTCAGATATTTTTCTTATATACATCTCTGCGCTTGAAAACCATCCGTCTGTGCTCTGTTGTTGTAGCAAAAAATTTTTTGGACATGTTCTGACATGCAATTCAACGAAACCTGACGTTCATACTATACAGAATGGAGATATAAGTAGTGAGACTGAACAGTTCAAATTTCCAGGTGTACTGATAGATAGAAAACTGTCGTGGAAAGCCTATGTTTAGAATATTGTCAACTGACTTAATGGTGCCCTTTTACTATTAGAACAATGTCTGAAGTAAATGGCAGTGCGACTCAAATAGTAATCCACTTCTCTTATTTACACTTCTTTATGACGTATGGTGTTACATTTTGGGGCATCTCTTCCCATTCTAAATGGGTACTTATGGCTCAGAAACGGGCGGTTCTGGCAATAGGTGGTGTAAGTTCGCGAACCTCTTGACGACGCCTGTTCGTTAGCCTGAGTATTCTGACATTGGCCTCTCAATATGTATGTTCTTTACTGTCGGTTTTTGTTAACCGTATCATCTTATTCACAACAATTAGCAACTCTCACTCTGTTAATATTAGGCAGAAATCGAATAAGAATTTGGAGCGCTCCTCCGTAACTCTTGAGTAGGAAAGCGTGCAATATTCTGCTGCATTCATTTTCAACAACCTACCACAAGAATTGAAAAGACCCTAGCAGTCGTCCACGTTCTTTCAAATCCAACCTGAACCGTTTCCTCATGGGTCACTCCTATTCTGTCTACAAGTTCCTCCAGAAATTAATCTAATTCCTGTGTTACAACGCGGATTGTCTTTATATAAACTGATAGCTTCTCGTCTTTTTAGTTATTCATAAACATTTTGTTTTATTTACTATTGCTTTTATTTTGTAATGTCATGTACTGATTCGTCCATGACCATGGAGATTTGCTCCTCAATTTGGTCCTACGGAACTAAAATTGTACAATAAAAATAAAATAAAAAGCACCATTGTCTTTAAAAACATTACAAAAAATACAAGGGAAAAAAGCGCAACTGATGAAAGAAATAAAACTAACGTTTTAGCAGTAGTAACATATAACGCAAGTGTCACAAGGAGGGATTGCGGTAGTGTGTAAGGGACTTTCTCTTCCGAATGCGAAAATATTTTGTTGAGCCCAACCTACATAGGAAGGAATGATCATCAAAATAAAATAAGAGAAATCAGAGCTCGAACAGAAAGGTTTAGGTGTTCGTTTTTCCCGCTCGCTGTTCGGGAGTGGAATAGTAGAGAGATAGTATGATTGTGGTTCGATGAACCCTCTGCCAAGCACTTAAATGTGAATTGCAGAGTAGTCATGTAGATGTAGATGTAGAATGAAACGAGAATTCTGTGAACACTACATTCCATCGCATACCATCCTCTTCAGTATTTTGCTGCATCTACAGCTTCATGCCAATGACTTCCAAAATTGGTTATAGTTCTTCAGAGATTACCTACGAAAAGTACAAAGCGATGAGGCATATCTGTGCAAAGTTATGTTTAAGAAACATCCTTTACACACCATGGGCAAGTCAATCTTCGGAATATGCACTAATCGCCATTTGTAAGTCGACGCTGACTCAAAGAAACGGATCAAACAACTCCCTTGGTCTGTCACCACGACCCTTTGTCTTTCAAGAGCCGCATCTTTGGTTCCCGTTTTATTGATGGGAATCTAATTATACTCAAGTATCTCGATTTCAGCAGATATGCCACAGTTGTTGGAAGAAATACCACTGGACATAAGGCAGTCAGCGAAATACCAACGTAACCCATGAGTAACCCACTCTACAGATCTACTAGTAATTACAAATCCTCTTTAGATAACATTTGTAGAGCATTGCAGCGGTCATTCAGAAAACAGAAGAGGTCTGCACACTCTCCAAATTTAACAACTGCTTACTTTTAATTGTAGCGAAATGTAAAAGAAAAGGTCTAGAAGAAATCTCCGTTGACTCCCGAAGGCATGAAATGCCTTATAACACCGGCCTGTGCTGCCTGTAATTCCACAGTGTAACACCACAATAGCAGAAACCCTAATAAACGACCCCTTGTTAGTAGGAAAATTAGTCATCCTGACAGTGACGGCAGCTACTAACGACAAATTTACACTTGTGGTAATTTGATCAACAGGAATGTCATGTGAATAGTAATATTTATCATGAAATGGGGACTGAAGGAAAGCATACGATAGGATACGCAACAAAAAAATCAAAGAAAGAATTGCAAAATAATTAGTAACGAAGGTTAAAACCAATATGGTAAACTGGCCAAAGATAACGTTTACCATAGAAGAGAGTTGTAGCCGCATCGAAAAGGAAGTTCGATGTGATTACAGTGTGAATCGGAAATGGAAATGTTAGCTTCAGTTGCTGTGTAGTCGCTCTCTAGTACTGTTGCTATAGTAGCATACATGTTAGCGCTAATAGATTGTTTTAAACTAATCGGAAGTTTGAAAGTTTTGCGATATAGACCGAATCATTATTCAGAAGTCATACTAAAGGAAAATCATCTTTACCGTTAGCAAGATAACGGAATACGGAGATTCGCAACGAAGTTAAATCGTGTGAGATGTGTGATGGGATTTAGCCTTCGTGATACTGAATAAGCACGAACATTCAAGGACACTGAAAAAGAAACATCGCCGACAGAAAAACGATTATTAGTCTCGAGTAGGTGACAGACAAACGCAAACACGAAGAACGTACAATTGCGCCGAGTCGTCAGAAGTTGTCGTCAACGACAGTATTACTGATGCAAACGGAAGCAATGCCCTGAGTGAGAAATCGGTGTGCGTGCTGAGCGTAGGGACAATTAATTACAAGGAACAATAAAATTGGATTCAGACTTTAATTCTTCGTGTCGCCTACAGGACTGAATAGACATAATCTGGTGTATTAGTGAGAATTAATTGACTGTTAGAATACTATGAAGTGAAAAGTGAATCCTTGGTTATTTAACAGTGAACAGTCATCGATTTGTCACAAGATTACGATGCATTCTGAACATTGCTTAAGTATGTGTTATCTCTGGAATCACATCGTGTAGTTATTGAACACGTGACGGAGCGACGTCTTGACGACGGAATACAATTAATTAACTTACATCCTCGCAATTCCATAATGTGCCCACGAGTTGGGTGATGGATGGAAGAGTCAAGACTTTATATTCTTAACATTCAACATCCATTATCTAACCGGGCATAACAAAAGGAAGAACTACAGTTAGCCAGTTCGCGCAATCTGAAAATTCTGTCGCGGACTCACAACAAAAGAAAATTGGTTGTCATCGTGTCAGGTCATCGAGTCATCGAGCGGTGCAATTTCCGTGTTTACCAGCGAAGAAGCAAGAGCGGGTTACACATTCTGAGGCGCTGCTATATCGAAATATTGACTTTAACCACTAAAAACGGTATTTGAAATATGGACAAACCACGCGAGGAGATTGTGTTTTTCTACTAGTTACAGGGTGGCGTTGTCGTGAGCGACGGACGCCGTTCGACCTCATAGCGACTGGGACAACCATCGCCACCGAGTCGTGTCAATTCTAAGGAGACGCAGACGCCACAACAGGAAATTCAACCGGCAGCATCGACTGATACGATCTCTCCCTTCATCCTGCAACCGACGCACTCGCCGTCTTATGAAAACTTTTATGGCCTCTGTTCTGGAGTGGAGGAATGAATAACCCGAAATCTGCTTATATAGACTGAAGACTACGTTCTCTGAAAACCGCGCAGAATCATAAAAACAGACAGCATCACTAAATATTCACTTGCAGGCCTCACACTTTGAAATCCGGCTGTGGTGCTATTAAGAGCAACGCGTTTTAAAAACAGACGACATGGAAGAGGCGGAGATTTAAAAGAAGAATGACAGCACATTAGCACATATCACAAATGTTTTATTATGTAGCTCCGGGAGGTGGTATTGTGCGGCCGCTGTGGGTGGGTGCAGCGGAGAGTGGTCTCACTCTGAGAGTTTCGCAGCCGCGGGCTGAGAGCGCTCTTCCAGCTTAATGGCTGGAGAAAGGCCGCGCCCTGGAAAAGCGGCATCAGCCGGCGCCGCTTTTTGCTAATTTGCATCAAACTGGAGAGGCAGTCTAGCTCCGTGGCTGCGGGGTTTCATTCTCGTATCTCGTGTTGCTGCTACCGCGACAGCATACGCAAAATCTGATGGCGCAAAAAGCTCCGTAAGGAGACTCGGGTAATGAGCATTGCCTAGCGTACAGCTAATTCATCTGATAATCTCTGCGTGGGACTCTACAAGAAACAGCGTCTTATCCTGGGGATATCAGAGACTGGATTCTTAAGAAGCATTGTCAGATTCTCTGCGATAGCTCTAACAGACATAATACCTTACAACAGACGTTCACGCTGAGGTAATGTTACGATGAATTGTTATTCGAGTTAGACAGCTTTAGACGAAATAACTCTAAATACGGTTTCGGACATCTGAAGTTAGTGGCTGGAAGGAAAGACAACAACAAGAATGGACTGACCTGTTACGGGAAACTGAACACACTTTTCAAAACCAACCTTTTTAATGGTCTGACACGTTATGTTAACCTTTTCTTGGTATCACCAGATTTGAATTATGTCAGGGTGACATGGACTTTTAATAAAAGAACCATTAATGCTCTGGAGTCATCCAGCGAGCGCTATATGTTGGGAGCTACTAGAGAAAACTAACAGACGCATCAGGGAAGAGGCTGGGGTAGATAGATGACATCGATATGATCGTAATGAAAACAAAATGTAAACAGGTAAGTCTTCAGACAAGAAAAATGAATGACAAATGGACGAAAGACAACCCCTCTTCTTTACAATATCCCGGCGAGTTACTGGAACAATGTGTGGTTGGCGTTAGCAGAGATGCAACGAAAACATAGATGTGCACAGCTGACGCCGGCAGTGGATGGGAAAGCCTTCAGAAGGTGTTAAGCCGAAAATCGACATTGGATGTCTGATGATGATGATGATGAAGATTCTAATAATGATAATGGTGATGATGATGATGATGATGATGATGGTGCTGTTGGAAGAAGGAGCCAATAACCAGCGAAGCAAAAGAAAACTACAATCTTCCAACTGGGAAAAAGTGGTGACTTTAATAGTAAGATTAAACTGATTGGTAATCTGAACACATCAGAGTATGGAAGATATTTAAATTATTTTACCATAAAACTTACGTCTGATATGCAGCGTTCAAAAGGTTAGGGTTATAAGTGTACTTGCTCTTCTCTAATCCGTTTGCTGGAAAAATATTGATAAGAACAATCTTTTGGTCATGTTTTGCAGAAATAATAATTTATGGCTGTATCTAATAAGTTTGGATATATATCTAGCTTCAATATGACTTCGCACAGCACGGAAGAAAGGTACGTTTAGAAAAGTCCATGACTGCAGCGCCCTAGACCGCTCTGCTTATCCCGCGTGGCGGAGCTCCACGTTCCATAATGTCCTATGAACGGTGTGCTGCGAAACACTTGTGCGTGCACCATCATTGTACTCTTTTGCCAGAGATGCCATAGGTCACCGTGCACCTTAAATTACGGGGCAGACAAGCCTCCGGACCCCATGTTCCATGGAGAGTCGTGGACGTACAAGTATTTAGCGCCTAGTGGTAGTTTCACTTTCCTATCTCTTTCCGTAGATGCTCACAACAGTAGCACGTGAACATTCGACCCGATTCACCGTTTTCGAGATACTCGTTAACAGGCTATGCGGGATAATAATTTGCCTTTTCTTAAAGTCGCTTGTGTCAATAGTTTTCCTCTTCCCCATTTGCTGACCATATCTTCGCTAGGGTGATCCCTGTGCGTGTCTGCTCCGCATACACAATTCTGTTACGGTGTCACAAGCCCGATGCACCACCAGGTGGTGTCCAAGTTCGAGATGGGCAGCGTTCAAAAGGTTAGGGTTATAAGTGTACTTGCTCTTCTCTAATTAGTTTGCTGGGAAAATATTGATAAGAACGATCTTTTGGTCAGTATCAGTATCAATAGTCGGCACCGCTTGGTCGCTCATTCTGTAAGTTTGGCTATTTTTAACATAAACGATTACTTGTCTGGTGATTTGTAATGGATAAGCTTCTTATAAATTGGTAACAGGTCAAAGAGAGCTTAGTTTGTAAATTTCATATAACATCGACGTTTCACTTTTTGCGAAGCGTTTACCATTGGCTGGCGTTGAGGTACTCCGTATTGTGTGAGGAAATTGCAAGCTGCTCAACCCGTGGCTCTACGGCCATTAGTCGCAGTTACGGCCGCGCTATCACGAGAGCAGCCGAGTAGCCGCCAGTACCAGCCACAGGGTTAAACGGCACATCGCCTCTGTATTTCCTGGTAAAGCCATACATTTCAGTACTCTCTGTAACTCTGCTGTTCCTACCCTCGCAGGGCTCACATCTGAAGATAACTTTAGCTTAAAGTCGGAATCGCTCATAATAAACAAATGTAGCTGTCATTTAGACTGCTATTTTAACCAAATAAAAGCACCAGATCGTTGTTATACCATGGACAATGTCTTGTAAATTTATCATATGGCTTTATAATGTGTTCTCCAGCTACATACCACGTGATTTTTCTCTCCTGAAGTTGGTCACACTAAGATCGACATCTGTTCATCGTCTCCAGCGATCTTCTTTCATTTCTATGAAAAAATGGTACAGTTCGTTGCTCACTGAGACATTATCATAACATGGTGAAATGAATCTACATTTCATGGTCTACTGAATGTCACCTGCTTCTAAGCGTGGAAAATCGTTCTCAATATTTTTTTTAAATAATCACAAAATTTTTAAAGACTTCTATATCGGAAATAATATAAAATCTTTGAATTTTAAAACTAATTTCGGTTGTTCTTAGAGCCATCTTTAGATAAATGATGCAAAAATATAATCTAAGCATATGAAATATGGTTGGTTTGCACGTCTGTATAAATGAATTTGTATAACTTTGTTCATTAAATCACGTTCACACCAATCAAGGTAAAGTACTATGTCAGTGTATAAAATAGGGAAAATCCACATTGTCTGTAAAACAGCAGCCATCCGTATTCTAGATGCTGACATAATATTTTAGTTTGACTGATCTGAAGACGATTGCAAGAAGAACCGAAACTAGATACCAAGATTTAACACTGTACATTACAAGGGTTCTAGACAGTTTTTAAAATTTTATAATACATTTTTAAATTTATTAAAGAATCTAGAAGATTGCTTTTCTCCATTCCTGATAATTTAGATATTCATAGTAATCATTCTCTTTAGTCACCAATCATTACTATCGCAGTGATTTTAGAAATATTGACGGTAATTTCTCTCTGTTCCCTTGGTGCGTTGTTTGATATATTCTTAAGCAATGTTTTGAACCCAAATTTTATCACATCACTCTGCAGCAACAATACAGAATCGCCAAAGACTCGACACACATGGGATGCTGTTGACGATATGCTCAGACTCGGAGTTTATGAAGTTAAAGCAGAGTGGTGAAGACGCGCAACCAAATGGTAGACACCTAACGGAACACCATAGCCATACACTGCTGGGACTAAACAGTAAGTTAGCAGTTCAGGAACACAGTGCGTGCGGAATAATTACATCCTTCTGGAAATTAATAAGGCACTCACTTACTTTCAGGAGAAAGACACGAGAGACGACTGACGTTTTACAGTCGCCGGCGGCCATGAATAACGTCGGCGGAGTGCCGCAAAGCTGAGTGCCAGCTGTAAACCATCCTGGCTATAGGCCGATGACGCTCCCACGGATGTGCCACAAGCCGTGGCAGTGAACACAGCGGCAGCAGACCAGTTGTGTTGTCTCGCCAAGACCGTCCACCTCACTAGAAAAACACGGCGTCTCTGTGTTTCCTCGCCCTAAGTACCAACGCTGGATTCCGGCAAAGAGGAGCACGCAGTACCACCTGGCTGATCGGTACCACTGTGCCAAAAATATGGTTTACATGAGAAAGGACTCACCACACTGCAATGTAATGGACATACTCGGCATAGATTTAACACTAGAAGTACTGAACTATTTCCATTATAGGAAACGATCGTTTTCTTCGTATTCGGGTGGTGTTTTGAGTATTGGCATGTCGACAACAAGATCAGGAAGACTCTAAAGTGCAACCAAAGGACAATTTGGTCTCTAAAATGAATAGTACACTGTCAAACGTAAATTGTGAGAAACATTTTTTTCCTCTAAATTTTGCAGAATAAATACCATAATCTTTCATTAGTCATCGTTAAAACAGGTAAGTAAAACAATGTTACAATGTTTTTTTCTATAAAAAAATCGAATCAGGATCAAAATATATTGTTTATATGAGTAATAACAGTGTATTTACCTGTACAGACAAATAATGTAGGTACCAAATGTTTGTGAAAGATTCTAAAAGGCGCCAGGTCACTAAAATGCCCTGCGTGTTTTCTTACTTATTGCAATCAAGGAAGTAAAACATAAGAACAAGCAGTTTCAGTTTATAATTATAAATATTTAAGAACAAAGTCTTGAAAGAATTGCTTAATCTGGGATGAGCTCAAAGTTGAGACATTCAACAAGAGCTTTGGCTTCGCAGCTTTCGCATACGTACTTGTTGCACCTGAAGCACACGTCCCACGTTTTATTTCTCTTTGTTGCTTTGTTGTCTGCGGGAGACCTGAATTTGATAACACCCATTTCCACATTGCCCAGTGCCGTTATCGAGTGCCTGCAGGGGGGAGATTGGCTCCTCTCTGCGGTTCGTAGGGGCAGCAAGCTCATCTGCAACTCTGAGGACACAGTCTCGGCGTGAAATCCTCTTAGAGGTAAGTAACTTAAAAACTGTGTTAGCGTTGATCATGGCAAGGCCAATAGTCTCTGGCTATTTGGTCAACTATATCGATTCCATCCTCAGTTCCATTATGAAACTTCACCGTTTCCGACAGTTTCTTCTCAGTATTCTCACTCACCTGACATCCAGCATCCATGTTACTTAGATTAAGGCTTTTGTTTCTTTTTCCCTTGGTATGCCGTGAGAAGATGTCGCCTGACTTGTTAGTGTGTTGCGTACAATGCGTCGTTGCCACTTCGCACCGCAGGAGGGACCTCTTTGAGTGAACTCCGAAGAGTGCCAACAAAACGCTTTCCTCTTTCTTTCATCTGCTACTAACACGTAGGTGATGAAGTTGACAGTCGTGACGTTCCATAAGGGCGGAGCGCCTGACATCTGCTGTCGTGTAGGAGAACTACTAGCACTGTTCTCCCTACAGCAGGGCCGGCCACAAATTCTGCACACGTGCGGTGCTCCTGCACATGTGCAACTTCCGGGTCACAGCGTGCACGCCGCAGCCGTCAGCGTTCACGAAGTGCATGTTTCTAAGCACAGGTGTCGCTTAATCCACTTGCTGAGATATTCTGTTCCGGCGCGTTCTACTGCTCTTTCCACAGCTTGCAAGCCAACCATATGAAGGTATTTCGCGTATTAAACATTTAAAATACTGTCACAGTCTACCCACTGAGACGTCTACTTTTATGTTAACAGTTTAACCCAGTAAGACAAGTAATACAGTTAACAACCGTGGGTTTTTATTAAGGCAGCTTGACTGACGGCACGTAAATACGCGTGATGTTTTTGATCTAGTATTTAAGAAAGAGAGCATCTATCGACTACCAACGAACCTTAGTCATAATTTCAAATAACATAAATCAATGCAAGGTTTCCTGTAACTAATTCTCGGTGCCCTCAGTTACACCCACATAATTTCTGTCTCACTGACCTCTGAACAGAATGACAACCGCAGACCTCTCCATGATCACCTGTGCCATTATTGCTATATCTTTCATCAGTTCCGTCTGAAATCTGCATAATAATCCACAATTAGATGAATGTTATGTTTCATCAAGTTCAGCTGAGTGTAGCCCTTCACACATTTTTTTGAAAAAAAACCTAAATGTAAGTATACAATAATCGGTTTCATGACCAGTTTTCCTGATAATAGTGTAACATGATAATAGTGTAACATGGAGCAGAGTGAGGCACTAATGCACAGTTAGTAAACAATAATATTTAATTATGAAAGGAATAAATCCAAACTCGTTTGTCACTCGTCATGAGAAATAATACAGTTAATATCGGGCACAAAAGCACGGCTCTTGACAAACTCAAGCAGTTGCAGGAGATTTTCATCACTGGTGCTTGATCGAAACGGCTGAGAACATAAATCTCCCGTCCTTTGCTTTTTCACAGTACCTGCCATTTCTCAGTACTTCTCTGTTATGGTTACGGTCACCAGGGATAAACGAGACTGGATATGTTGCCCTCTTGCTTTTATCACATAAACAGGGAAGAGGAGCCGCCGCCGTTCATTTAGGACAAATGTCTAATAACAGATGTCGCTGTCGCACACGTGCGCACATGTGGAGCACTTCCGCACGTCTGCACACTGTGCAGCGTTTGGCCGGCTCTGCCCTACAGCATTGTAGTAGCGGGAGTGGGTGGGGGCTTCCCCATAGTATAACATTTTACTCTATACTTTCTCAGTGCCACTCCGTAGGTCTGAATGTCGCCAGTTCAAAGAAAACGGAAGCCGCGCTAATATAAAGTATTGCCCGACCTCTGAATTGTTCGCATTTCACGTTCTTTTCTGGCCAAAGTGTCGCAGTACATTCCATATCTCTTGAATAACGTCGAGACACGCCCAAAAATGATTTATTGGTGTTACTGATATCAAATTGCGTTAAAATGCCTATCGGTCGAAAATGACCAGCATGGTACTACTGGTATAACAGGTACATTTTTCGTACTTCTAGGTTAGCTAGAGAGATAAAATTTTGATCAGTTGTACAACCCCATGAATGATGAGAATTCATAGGAGCGTTTGCTCCTCCGATGATTATGGAGAGGAGTAACGCCCTCGGAAAACCCTCGTGGGTGAAAAATTACCCACATGGTACTTCTAGTGTAGAATACTACGAAACTGTGGCAGCTTTCTCCTCAGTACCGACCATGGATTCCGACAAAGAGAATCATGCAGTGCTATCTGCCTGATGGGTAATGCAGTGCCAAAGAGATAGTTTGGAGGAGCATGAGGTCACCACACAGTAAAGCATGCGCATGGCCGACATAGATTTGGACCATGTAAATTAGTGGTGACCTAATCTCGTTACGTTATACTGAATTAGCTTTACTGTGCTAACAGTGATCAATACCACGAATGACATTGTCCACCAAAATCAATTCTAAACAAATTTAACGTGTAACACAAAAAACAATGAAACTGTATTTAGATATTCGCCCTCCGCCTTTCCACTTGAACATGGAAGATCCTTCAGTTCCTCCCAGCGTATTTATTGATCGAACAGTCGACTGGTGTACTGCTGGTTCCAACGGGCTCAATATTTCGGCGATCAGACGTATCGCCATCCTCACGTGCACTGATGAAGTGAGCTCCTGAGGGCGCGCGGCCGACTAATATCCCCTGCCCGCGCGAACCGTTGCTTTCGCAGTGTGCAAGATTGCGGTTATAATCTTAGCGAGGACTGGGAACCGGCACAGAGTTTAATTAGGAAGGATCTCAGCAAACAAACCAATCTGGCGATCAGGGTGCAGAGAAAGCTTACACCAACGCTATCAGAGACGCCCACGCTAGCGTCTCCACGACCATAGATGCGGACCGCAGAGGGCAGCCGATCCCGGGAGCAAGGAATTTTAGTCGATCGCGCGCCCTCAGGGGTCCAATTCGTCAGCGCACCTGACGATGGTTACATTTCTGATGACCGAAATATTGTGCCAGCTGGACACTATGCAGCAGAAGTACACCCATGGTCTGTTCTATCATGCAGAAACATTATTCTCTGGAACTGAACAGACGTGGTAGAAGTACAAATATGGGAAAACCAAATGCACAACACGATACGAGTCGGACCGACGCTTTCCGTTGCTGTTTCGTTCACGGCTAGGGAAACTTCTACATTTCTTGCATTTTCTTTGGGTCAGGGGTGTTACCCAATGGTGAAATGATATGTATTACGAGCTTTGTTTACTGCTTGCAGAACTTTTTTTTCTCGAGGTTCGCAGTTGCTCCAGACTCCGTAAATTTTCTTATAACCTCTAGGCGTTGTTCCCATGTGTAACTCAGTTCAACAATCCTGAGCCCAACACGGCATCTAGAGCTGTTATAAACACGCCTGTGCTGACCTTCAGGTGAAATGGTAGTACCTTGGACAGGTAACTTCTACCAATGAATGTAAATGCTGTATATTTCTTACAATCAAGTGTTATCGGGATATGCCAGTGGGATGATTGTAAATCTATGGAGGTAAGGTACTGTGCCCTACAGAATTTCGGTATCTGTTAGTTCAAATTCTTTGGCCTGATAGGAAGGGATACCATAATTTTGTTTATCTCGCTAGCGTCTAAAACCAATCGGATCTTTTCTCCGTCCTTAGCTATATGAGCACAGGGGTGGTTCTACTAAACCCCAGTCCACCACCTTTAGAATTTCTTTCGTAAAAGACTGCTTTTTTGCCCACAGTACGGAGTAGTTCACCTGACAATAAGCACTGTGCAGGACTACCGCAATTTTGTCTTAGCACCCCTTGATAGCGCCTTTGTCAGAAAACTCTACTACATATTTATGCAACAGCTGAGATAACTGAACTTGCTGGTCTGTGGAAAGGTATTCCGACTCTTGGGTTTTAAAGACAATCTAGCTTTCAATGTGAGGCAAGTTACTCTACTCAGATTTATAACAGTAAATTCCTTCGCTGTACTGTGTGTCACAACTTTTGAGCACAGTTGGTCACCCACACATGACCTGAACGCGCTGACAGTATTTGTAATGCACGCACCTCTTTGGCTTCAACCATTGCCAGCGAAAGCATTCTCGCTGCATTGAAAATACTAATTGCTCCTTTCGAGAGGTCAGTGTTTACCTCTATCTCATGGAGGAATTCGCAGTTCACTATACAGACAACCTAGAGTCCACAGACTACCGGGAAAGTGCATTTTATAGCTTCCTCACCTTTTCTAATTACCACCGGTACTTGCTGCATAATTATCTGTGACAGTGCGATAATACTTACAGTTTTATACTGGCGTTGTGGGTAGTTTCTGTGCCTGTAAGGTTTTCCGAAAGAGATCTACATTCGTTACGTTACCTGTAGGCTGCAGTACGTACTGGGAGATGAAGAAGCCTGCACAGGATAGAGTAGCGTGGACAGCTGCATCAAACCAGTCTCAGGACTGAAGACCACAACAACAACAACAACAACAACCTGTAGCTCCTGCATCTATAATTAAGTTACGCCACATATTTCTCCTACAACCATGCCTTGCACAAGTTCAGCGTCTGACCTCAAACATTAGATCTTGAGGCATGCTGACATCATCATTGTATGGTAATACAGACATTTCATTACCAATAACGTACATAACGTTGATCTCTCTACTCTGTTCGGACCACAGTCGAGAGCGGCTTATGGCCATATTTTGTTCAACTGTTCAGATGGGCCCGGCTGGCTGTCATCTCTAACTTCTAAAATACGCACATTATTGTTAGATTCCTGCCACTGCCGTGCATGTCGGTTAATACATTCGCACCCACTTTATGCATTTGGGCTGTTGTTCGGCGATCCATGGTTATTATTCCACGACCCTGAATAATTTCATTGCCGCAAGTTTCTCCACTTCGCATCCCGGTAACGACTTGCGTTGTTCTTTTCCACGCGTCCTCGTTTGCTATTGAATAGTTGGTTTTCAATCCCGTTTTGTTGCCGATTAGCGTCATAGCTATAATCATTCTTCTTGCTTCCATTTGCATTACCATTCCCATGTGGTTAATGGTTACGTGTGTCTCGTTTCGAAGGAGCTGAACCATGGTATCCATGATCTCCATTCTTTACGTGTTCCTGTATTAGACCGATTGTATCCAACGGAGAGAAGAACTGATCTGAGTCACTTTGGATTACGTTCACTAGTTTCTCATGAATACTGGGTGGTACTCTAGCTTTTAACAAGCAAATCAGTCTCCTATTGAAGATGGTTCATCTCACTACCATGAGATTATATTATTAGCAATCTACCTCTAGAAATATTACATGATGATCCCTGTTTTGGAATGTACCATCCATGACTGTAGATCTGTTTCTTGAAATTTCGTGAATGCTCGTAAACCAAAATTTGGTTAGGAACACTATTTCAAATCGGTTTTGTGTATTATACGAGTTTGCTGCTTGAGTTCGCCACAGTGCCAGCTCGCCTTGAGTACGTAATAGAATTAACATGGTTCTCTTTCACTCTATTCAGTGGGAAAAGTATCTCTAAAGTCTTTAATAAAAACTACTGGGTGGTACGATTTCTTGTCAACTGTAAAGACAAGAACTGTTTGTTAGATTAGATTAGATTAGATTAGATTAATACTTGTTCCATAGATCATGAATACGACACTTCGTAATGATGTGGAACGTGTCAGGTTAATAAAAGATGTCTGTACAAGAAATTACATTACACAAAATATTGCATGACACTAATGATTAAGGTTTTTTTTCTTTTTTTACTTAGTTTATATCTAAAAATTCAGCCAATGAGTAGAAGGAGTTGTCATCTAGAAATTCTTTTAATTTATTTATAAATGTTAGTTGCCTATCTTTCAGGCTTTTGATGCTGTTTGGTAGGTGCCCAAAGACTTTTGTGGCAGCATAATTTACCCCTTTCTGTGCCAAAGTCAGATTTAACCCTGCATAGTGAAGATCATCCTTTCTCCTGGTGTTATAGGTATGCACACTGCTATTACTTTTGAATTGTGTTGGATTATTATCAACAAATTTCATAAGGGAATATATATACTGTGAGGTTACTGTGAGGATCCCTAGATCCTTAAATAGATGTCTGCAGGATGACCGTGGGTGGGCTCCAGCAATTATTCTGATTACACGTTTTTGTGCAATGAATACTTTTCTGCTCTACGATGAATTACCCCAGAATATGATGCCATACGAAAGCAGTGAATGAAAGTAGGCATAGTAAGCTAATTTGCTGAGATTCTTATCAGCAAAATTTGCAATAACCCTAATAGCATACGTAGCTGAACTCAGACGTTTCAGCAGACCATCAATGTGTTGCTTCCAGTTTAACCTCTCATCAATGGACACACCTAAAAATTTTGAAATTTCTACCTTAGCTACAGACTTCTGTTCAAATTCTATATTTATTACTGGAGTTGTGCCATTTACTGTATGGAACTGTATATACTGTGTTTTATCAAAATTTAAAGAGAGTCCGTTTGCTGAGAACCACTTAATAACTTTGTGAAAAACATCATTTACAATTACATCACTTAGTTCTTGGTTTTTGGATGTTATTACTATACTTGTATCATCAGCAAAAAGAACTAACTTTGCATCTTCATCAATGTGGAATGGTAAGTCATTAACGTATATCAAGAACAGTAAAGGACCTAAGACCAAACCCTGTGGGACCCCGTGCTTGATAGCACCCCAGTTTGAGGAATCAGTTGTTGTTTTAACATTACACGAACCACTTATTTCAACTTTCTGCATTCTTCCAGTTAAGTATGAATTAAACCATTTGTGCACTGCCCCACTCAAACCATAATGATTTAGCTTATCTAAAAGAATTCCATGATTTACACAATCAAAGGCCTTTGAGAGATCACAAAAAAATACCAATGGGTGATGTCCGGTTATTCAGAGCATTTAATATTTGATCAGTGAAAGCATATATAGCATTTTCTGTTGAAAAGCCTTTCTGAAAACCAAACTGACATTTTGTTAGTACTTTATTTTTACAAATATGGGAGGCTACTCTTGAATACATTACTTTCTCAAAAAGTTTTGATAGAGCTCTCAGAAGAGAGATTGGGCGGTAGTTGTTGACATCCGACGTATCCCCCTTTTTATGCAATGGTTTTACAATGGCATATTTCAGTCTATCAGGGAAAACACCCTGCTCCAAAGAGCTATTACATACGTGGCTGAGAATCCTACTTATCTGTGGGGAACAAGCCTTAAGTACTTTGCTAGAAATGCCATCAATTCCGTAAGAGCTTTTACTTTTCAGTGAGTTTATTATTTTACTGATTTCAGAGGGAGAGGTTGGTGGAATTACAGTTGTTTCAAACTGCGCAGGTATGGCCTCTTCTATTAATAGCCTTGCCTCTTCTAGTGAAGATCTAGATCCTATTTTCTCCACAACATTTAAAAAAATGATTATTCAAAATATTTTCAATTTCTGATTGTTTGTTAGTGCACTTGTCATTCAGTTTTATTGCACTAAAGTCTTCCTGTGCTCTTGGTTGCCCTGTTTCCCTTTCAATAATATTCCAAATTGCTTTAATTTTATTATCAGAGTTACTGATCTCAGACATGATACACATGCTTCTAGACTTTTTAATAACTTTTCTTAGTACCGCACAATAGTTTTTATAATATTGAACAATTTCGGGGGTCAGTACTCCCTCTTGCTGTTAGATACAGTTCTCTTTTACGGTTGCAAGATATTCTTATTCCTTTAGTTAGCCAAGGTTTTTTATATGTTTTCTTGGAATTATGTTTAACTATTTTCTTGGGAAAACAATTTTCAAATACCCTTAAAAATGTATTGTGAAATAAGTTATATTTCAAGTTTGCATCGGGTTCCTTATACACTTCATCCCAGTCTAGCTGCTGTAGGCTTTCCCTAAAGTTTGCAATATTTATATTGTTAATTGAACGCACTGCTTTGAAAGTCTAATTTATTATACTGCATGGAGCTATGTCATGTACTGTAACAAGCTCTGCACTATGATCTGAAAGACCATTCTCAACAGGATAAGCATTTATGTCCTTAAACTTATCTTGGTCTATAAAAAAGTTATCTATCAATGTACTGCTGTTCTTTGTTATCCGAGTAGGAAAATCAATGACGGAGCTCAAATTGAAAGAACTGAGTAATACTAAAAGGTCATTCTTCCTATTACACTCTTTCAGGGAATTAACATTGAAATCCCCACAAATGATAATTTGCTTCCCCCTGTCTGACAGATAGCACAACAAAGCATCCAAGTTTTCTAGAAATAGCTGGAAATTCCCTGAGGGGGACCTATACACTGTTACAATTATGAAAGTGCCATCATTTAGTTTAAGTTCAGTGGCACATGCTTCCATATGTTGCTCTACACAAAATTTATTTGTTTCTAAATTGTTTGCACTGTGGAAGCTTTTGTCATATATGGCAACTCCTCCTCTCATCATATTATCTCTACTTACATGTGCAGCTAATTTGTACCCATTGATGCTAACCTTTTGCATATCAGTGACAATGTGATGCTCAGACAGGCATAGCCGCCTTCCAGTAGCCTATCTGAAACTGGAGGTGCTGCCTCCCTACCTACAGGTTGTCATCTTTCTATATAACTATTACACCCTGATATACCCGTATATCACTGTCTGAAACTGCACGGAAAGCTTCGTGCATTGCCATACATGTCATCTTATAGTACATAACTGTTCGTCACACGTTTATTGCTAGTTACTGGGCTGTGATTTGCACCAAAACATTCCGTCCGGCCACGCTGCCAGAGAGTGTTGATTCGCTTCTGTTTATTAGCTGTGTCGTCCCACTCTCCTGCAAAGCTAGTAACATATCCCACATTGTTGTTAGGCACTCCGTTTCCTTAACGGTGTATCGCTCCTTTTATTTAAACCTCCATTCGCTCTGTAATCTCTGTATCTTTCGTATCTAATCAATTTTGAAACTGAAAATCCCTGTTCTTTCGAAAAATTCTTCCTCTGCGTCTTTATTAGCACCGATTACAAGCCCTTCGAATTTTTTGGTTAATGTCTCTTCTTTTCCTTTCACTACTAAGTGATCAGTTTAGAAAGTCTATCGGTGTGGACACGGATTGTATTAACTGTGGCAAGTCCTTACACGCATCCTTCAACTCCTTAAACTCTTCCCTTATTTTATTTGAGCATTCATCTAATCCTTTCTGTACCTCTGTACGTTCCTTTTCGCTCTTTTCTGATTCTTATTGGCGTTTCTTATCACACTTTTCTAACTTGCTTAATAGTTCCGGAAATGGATCAGGAATAGGCGCACATATAAGTATACTATGTTTCCTCTCTAGTTAGTCTTCGTTAAACTGTCTTTTACGTGTCTGTTGACCAGCTCTTTCCGTCTGTTCACCTTCCGTGAAGGACGGAGCACCCCGAATTGCAGCTTCGTCAGATTCCAACAAATTATCTATGACAACTTAGAAATAATTTCTGCCTTGGCTGACTTCCTCGTCTATCTGCTTCTTTTGTCTCCTCCTAGTTTGGTCACATACAACAGAGCATGTAATTACGATGAAATACACAAATCTCTACACAAGGAAAGAAAACAAAACTACTACGTGAACAACACAATACAGGTAAATTGTGCAATCACTACAGATTACAATACCTACATCAGACACCTCCTGTACATACCCGTTTTCGATCATTTAGCGATCGGAATCGTATACTGTCGTCC
This sequence comes from Schistocerca gregaria, assembly GCF_023897955.1. Taxonomy (NCBI): domain Eukaryota; kingdom Metazoa; phylum Arthropoda; class Insecta; order Orthoptera; family Acrididae; genus Schistocerca; species Schistocerca gregaria. The sequence continues at coordinate 785,860,539 of NC_064921.1, read as the reverse complement.
GTAAATGGTATTTCGACTATTAATCTTGTTGTTTCAGTATCCCTCTTAGATTATGCTCTTTCTTCTCACATGTGGTCCCATTGAATAATCATGAAATGAACATACATATGCGTAGTTAATACACCATATAATGTTGTCACATACAACAGTGTACATTTATCTATTATAACAATTACATCGGCCCCACAGTTACAGGTCGCCAGTGTCATGATGTCTCTAAAATGTTATTGTTAATGAGATAATGTCTGAATGATCTTTGATTATTGGTTTTGGTTATTATTATCTTTTCGGGTTGGCTGTAGTTCATTAATAGAAACTGCAGCTGATGTATTTTCATTGGGTTCGAGACTATATACGCAATGTTCCTTTTAATAACTTGCCTCAGGATTATTTAGCTGAGTCTTGTAATGAATTATTGCAATTAATAATAACTTCTGCCTTAGCTAGCATAGGAGTATGATTTTAAAATTAGGGGATAACAAACGTCTGTGGCTAGTCCTCACACACTACGTCGTAGACAGACATTAGAACACAAAATTCCTTAGGAAATCTCTCACCGAATTTAAACATTTTGTATTACGAGCAACTTGTTTTCAAAAAATGGTTTAAATGGCTCTAAGCACTATGGTACTTAACATCTGAGGTCATCAGTCCCTAGACTTAGAACTACTTAAACCGTACTAATCTAAGGAAATAACACTCATCCATGCCCGAGGCAGGATTGGAACCTGCGACCGTAGCAGCATCGCAGTTCCGGACTGAAGTGCCTAGAACCGCTTGGCCACAGCTGCCGGCTCAGTTTTCAAGAACAAGGTTTAAATTCAATTCTGCCATGAAATGGCGACGATCTGGACTATCAGGCGCTGATAGATTGTTTTGCCGTCGGTCTGCTATTAGTGCTGAAATAATGCAGATATTTGATACAAGCACGCAAAATTACGGAATAAAGACATGAAATAAACACTTATAAACAATTATCTACTTTAACAGAGTATTCACCACACACGAGTATACGGTTATAGACCTGACAGAGCTACGTGAGCAGTTATCTCATCTACGAGAACCAGGTAAGATGAGAGACGAGGAATAAGAGAAGAGAAGCTTACATTTCCTCCTCCCAACATATAGAAAAATTATATATAATAATTCTTTCATTAATACAGTTACAGTAATATGTCTATACGACGAATATCGTCTATAATTTATGGTATGTTAATATGTTTTACAATATTAATGGTTTTTCATAGCAGGTTTGTCCAAACCTCCACATGACATATTCTGATAATTTCATACAGTCTCATATACATTTCATGGAATTGCATTTTATGACCACATTTGCTGACACCATAAACCGCAACGTCAGAACCACCTCTCTGGTGCTTTTACCTTTCCTAAACTCAGACTGATCGTCATCTCACACATCCTGAGTTTTTTTTCCATTCTTCTGTATATTATCTTTGTCATCAACTTCGATGCATGAGCTGTTAAGTTGACTGTGAGATGATTTTTGCACTTATCAGTTCATGCAATTTTTAGAATTGTCTGGATGATGTTTCTTTCCGAAAGTCAGATGTTATATCTGCAGACTTACACTTTCTTTACACTGATGTAAATAGTATTTTTGTTGCCCATTTTCTCAATGATTTTAGAAATTCTGATGGAATGTTAAGCATCCCTTCTACCTTATTTCATCTTAGGTCCTGCAAAGCTCTTTTAAATTCTGATTCTAATAATGGATCAACTATCTCTCCCATATCGACACCTATTTCTTTTGCTATGACATCAGATAAATCTTCCCCCACATAGGGGCCTTCACTGTATTCATTCGACCTATCCGCTCCCTTATATGCATTTAACAATAGAATTCCCATTTTCTTATAATGTTACCACCCTTGCTGTTAATGACGACGAAAGTTGTCTTGACTTTCCTGTATGCTGAGCCTATCCCTCCTCCAATCATTTCTTTTCCGATTATTTCACATTTTATATGCGACTATTTCCCCTTAGCTTCCTAGAACTTCCTATTTATCTCATTACTAAGCGATTATGTATTTCTGTATTCCTGAATTTCCCTGAACATTTTTGTATTCCCTTCTTTCCCCTATCAACTGAAGTATTTCTTCTGTTACCGTTGGGTTCTTTGCAATTACCTTCTTTGTACCCATGTACAAACAACATTGACTGAAATATAATTTTGCTGTTTTCGCTATTTTTTATATACACAAATTTATTCTCTCATGTTTTTTTCGTTATGTGCTGCCAACGTCTGACAGCCTTTTCCGAGTCTCCAGAAGTCACTTTCTTAACAGCTTCGTTCCAGAGTGTCGTGACTGGAGACAGAGAGTATTTTCTACTATTATTGCTGGCAATGTACAACTTAATTTCGGTGGATATCAATTCTACTGGGCTGAAACGGAGGTAAGAAGGCACAAGCCTATTACACTATGTCCACATGCTTTTGCCAGCTAGCCTATTTTGTAAATGGGGAACTACGAACAACAGAGTAGTTGAGAAACATTCTCGAAAACAGTAGTAGTGTATGCACGAAATGCATAAACCATTTCTCTATAATGACCTCGTACTTCAGTGCTCAATGCGTTGGCCAGAAAGGATAGATGTCGAATAATGTTTGACGATCTTGCTTCTGATACTGTTCAGTTTCACAGAACTAGCAACAAAAGAAAAAACTGGTAAAACCCGAAACCCTAATTTTTATTTTGAATTTTGTTTTTGTTTTTGTTGTGATCTTCAATGCAGAGACTGGTTTGATGCAGCCCTCCATGCTACTCTATCCTGCGCAAGCTTCTTCATCTCTAAGTAACTATTACAACATACATCCTTCTGAATCTGCTTAGTGTATTCATCTCTTGGTCTCCCCTTACGATTTTTACCCTCCACGCTGTCCTTCAGTAATAAATTGGTGATCCCTTGATGCCTCAGAACATGTCCTACCAATCGATACCTTCTTCTAATCAAATTGTGTCACATATTCCTCTTCTCCCCAATTCTATGCAGAACCTCCTCATTAGTCACGTGATCTATCCATCTAATCTTCAGCATTTTTCTGTAGGACCATATTTCGGAAGCTTCTATTCTCTTCTTATCTAAACTAGTAATCGTATATGTATCACTTCCATACACGGCTACACTCCATACAAATACTTTCAAAAAAGACTTCCTAATACTTAAATCTATACTCGATGTTAACTAATTTCTCTTCTTCAAAAAGGCTTTCCTCGCCATTTCCAGTCTACATTTTATATTCTCTCTACTTCGACCATCATTAATTATTTTGCTTCCCAAATAGCAAAACTCCTTTACTACTTTAAGTGTACCATTTCCTAAGCTAAATTCCTCAGTATCACCTGATTTAATTCGACTACATGCCATTGTCCTTGTTTTGCTTTTGTTGATGTTCATCTTTTATCCTCCTGTCAAGACACTATCAATACAGTTCAACTGATCTTCCATGTCCTTTGCTGTCTCTGACAGAATTACAGTGTCATCGGCAAACCTCAAGGTTATTATTTCTTCTCCATGGATTTTAACTCCTACTCCGAATTTTTCTTTTGTTTCCTTTGCTGCTTGCTGGATATACAGACTGAATAACATCAGGGTTAGGCTCAACCCAGTCTCACTCCCATCCCAACCACTGCTTCCCCTTTCATGCCCCTCGACTCTTATAACTGCCTTCTGGGTTCTATACAAATTCTAAATAGCCTTTCGCTCCGTGCATTTGACCCCTCCCACCTTCAGAATTTGAAAGAGTATATTCCAACCAACATTTTCTAAAGCCTTCTATAAGAATACAAATGCTACAAACTTAGGTTTGCCTTTCCTTATTCTATCTTCTAAGATAAATCATAGTGTCAGTATTGCCTCGCTTGTTCCAACATTTCTACGGAATCCAAACTCATCTTCGCCGGGGTCGGCTTCTACCACTTTTTCCATTCGTCTGTAAAGAAATCTCGTTGGTATTTTGCAGCCGTGATTTATTGAACAGATATTCCGGTAATTCTCACTCCTGTCAAAACTTGCTTTCTTTGAGATTGGAATTATTATATTCATCATTTTTTTATAGCTGGCTCTCCCAAGGCTATGAGTAGCTCTAATGGTATGTTGTCTAATTCCAGGTCTTTGATTCGACTTCGGTCTTTCAGCGCTCTGTCAAATTCTTCACGCAGTATCATATCTCCAGTTTCATTTTCATCTGTGAACACTTCCATTTTCACAATATCGCCTTCAGGTACATCGCCCTATATAATCTTTCCACCTTTTTGCTTTGCCTTCTTTGCTTAGAACTGGTTATCCATCTGAGCTCTTCATATTTATGCAGGTGGTTTTCTTTTTTCCAAAGGTCTCTCTAATTTTTCTGTAAATAGTATCTATCTTACCCTCTGTGATATATTCCTCTACATTCTTACGTTTGTCCTCTAGCCATCCCTGTTTAGCCATTTTGCACTTTCTGCCGATCTCATTTTTGAGACTTTTGTTTTCCATTTTGCCTGCTTCATTTACTGAATTTTTATATGTTTTCCTTTCATCAATTAAATCCAATATCTCTTCCGTTAGCCCCCGCCTTTTTACCTACTCGATCCTCTGCTGCCATCGCTATTTCATTTCTCTAAGCTACCCAATCTGCTTCTACTGTATTTCTTTCCTCTGTTCCTATCAATCACTCCCTAATACTCTCTCTGAAACTCTCGACAACCTCTGGTTCTTTTCAGTTTGTCCAGATCTCATCTCCTTAAATTCCCACTTTCTCGCAGTTTCTTCAGTTTTAATCTACAGTTCATAACCAATAGATTGTGGTCAGAGCCCACCTCAGCCCTTGGAAATGTCTTACAATTTAAAACCTGGTTCCTAACTCTCTGTCTTACCATTATATAATCTGAAACCTTCCAGCGTCTCTAGACCTCTTTCACGTTACAAACTTCTTTCATGATTCTTAAACTAAGTGTTAGCTATGATTAAGTTATGCTCTGTGCAAAATTGTACCAGGCGGCTTCCTCTTGCATTCCTTATCCCCATTCCATATTAGCCTACAGCTTTTCCTTCTCTTCTTTTTCTTATTATCGAATTCCAGTCCCCCATGACTTAAGTTTTCGTTTTCCTCCACTATCTGAATAATTTCTTTTGTTTCATCATACATTTCTTGAATTCTTCGTCGTCTGCGCAGCTGGTTCGCATATAAACTTGTACTGCTGTGGTAGGCGTAGGCTTCGTGTCTATCTTGGCTACAATAATCCGTTCACTGTGCTGTTCGTGGTGGCTTACCCGCGCTCCTATTTTTTTTATTAATTACTAAATCTACTCCTGCATTTGATTTTTAACAAACAGAAATGTAGTAACTAATTTTGTTTAAATTGGGTATTATTTACTTCTTAATTTCATGCACAAGTTATACACTCCTGGAAATGGAAAAAAGAACACATTGACACCGGTGTGTCAGACCCACCATACTTGCTCCGGACACTGCGAGAGGGCTGTACAAGCAATGATCACACGCACGGCACAGCGGACACACCAGGAACCGCGGTGTTGGCCGTCGAATGGCGCTAGCTGCGTAGCATTTGTGCACCGCCGCCGTCAGTGTCAGCCAGTTTGCCGTGGCATACGGAGCTCCATCGCAGTCTTTAACACTGGTAGCATGCCGCGACAGCGTGGACGTGAACTGTATGTGCAGCTGACGGACATTGAGCGAGGGCGTATAGTGGGCATGCGGGAGGCCGGGTGGACGTACCGCCGAATTGCTCAACACGTGGGGCGTGAGGTCTGCACAGTACATCGATGTTGTCGCCAGTGGTCGGCGGACGGTGCACGTGCCCGTCGACCTGGGACCGGACCGCAGCGACGCACAGATGCACGCCAAGACCGTAGGATCCTACGCAGTGCCGTAGGGGACCGCACCGCCACTTCCCAGCAAATTAGGGACACTGTTGCTCCTGGGGTATCGGCGTCTCCATGAAGCTGGGCTACGGTCCCGCACACCGTTAGGCCGTCTTCCGCTCACGCCCCAACATCGTGCAGCCCGCCTCCAGTGGTGTCGCGACAGGCGTGAATGGAGGGACGAATGGAGACGTGTCGTCTTCAGCGATGAGAGTCGCTTCTGCCTTGGTGCCAATGATGGTCGTATGCGTGTTTGGCGCCGTGCAGGTGAGCGCCACAATCAGGACTGCATACGACCGAGGCACACAGGGCCAACACCCGGCATCATGGTGTGGGGAGCGATCTCCTACATTGGCCGTACACCTCTGGTGATCGTCGAGGGGACACTGAATAGTGCACGGTACATCGAAACCGTCATCGCACCCATCGTTCTACCATTCCTAGACCGGCAAGGGAACTTGCTGTTCCAACAGGACAATGCACGTCCGCATGTATCCTGTGCCACCCAACGTGCTCTAGAAGGTGTAAGTCAACTACCCTGGCCAGCAAGATCTCCGGATCTGTCCCCCATTGAGCATGTTAGGGACTGGATGAAGCGTCGTCTCACGCGGTCTGCACGTCCAGCACGAACACTGGTCCAACTGAGGCGCCAGGTGGAAATGGCATGGCAAGCCGTTCCACAGGACTACATCCAGCATCTCTACGATCGTCTCCATGGGAGAATAGCAGCCTGCATTGCTGCGAAAGGTGGATATACACTGTACTAGTGCCGACATTGTGCATGCTCTGTTGCCTGTGTCAATGTGCCTGTGGTTCAGTCAGTGTGATCATGTGATGTATCTGACCCCAGGAATATGTCAATAAAGCTTCCCCTTCCTGGGACAATGAATTAACGGTGTTCTTATTTCAATTTCCAGGAGTGTATAAAATATTACAGAAAGATATAGAATATCTTTACGCTCCTGTAGGTGTAGTTTCTGACAATTTGCTTTTGTGGCGTGTATGGAAAGGACATCGCACTTTTCCGAGCAATTTAGTCTTATAAAGGGTGGCGAATGTCCTGTCTCTCCTCCAGTTGTACGGCTATACTTCACAAGTCATTATGAGTAAGCCGAAAGATTAAACCGTCCATAGCAAGACAACAGTGCACCAGCTGTTCTTCAAGAACTTTAGACAATAATCTAGGTCTCAATGTGCCTTTTTTTACTGCTTCAAGTATTTGAAGCATACCATACTTCGTCTTGGACAACTTCGTAAGAGTAGTTTCTTTTTCTTTACACTAAACCGGCAGGAGTCGATGGCAGAGCAGCAACGGGTAAGTAATCGATTTTGTGATATTTTAAAAGTTCCTGATCAGGAATGAATTACTTAGCCTCACCTGTGTGCTTTGGTGTTTTACTTTTTGAATTTCTTGTTGTTAATACAATATTCCTAGGCACAGTTCATGCGTTTTCGTTGCTGTCTATAGTGAACTTCCACACCGCATGTCGATAACCTTTAGCTTGTCTGTGTAATGCAGCTTTCCGCTGACTTTAGTAAGCAAAGAGACTGTGATTGCTGTGTGCGGAAGCGGGCTGAGAAGGTGACACTTCACTTTCAGCTCCAGGTTATGTTGGCTTCAGTTACACAGCTTGAGGCTGCAGTGGACGGGCATCACTGTCGTGAGCCGACAGTGGGGATCCAAAGGACATTCAGCACGTTCGAGTCCTCCGATCGGTCTGAACCGGTGGCCAGCCTAGTTACTGGTCTCACTGAGATTGATCCCTCACTCATGTTAGAGTTCGAGGTCGCCTCTGAACGTGGCAGGCGCCGAAAGACTTCCTGGAGGACTGAATGTAAGGCTTCTCCAGTTAGTCTGACGAACAGCATCCAGGTGCTGTCTGTGGTTGACACTGTCGCTCAGCCTGACGAAGTCGCCGGTCCCGTTTCAGAGGAGACCTCTCAGCCTACAAGACCTGGGAAATCACAGAGGATGGGATTATTGATAGTTGGTACCTCCAATGTCAGGCACGTTATGGTGTCCCTTACGGACATGGCTGCCAAGGGAGGGAAGAAAGCCTGTGTACAATTTGTGGGCATACAGGGTGGAGTTATTCTAGATGCGTAAGAGGTCCTTCTTATGCCGCAAGTTCAAAGGGCGCATCCAAGTGCAGATGGTGCCTCACGTCTGTACCAATGATATGTGTCATTTTGAATCAGAAGAGATTCTTTGTGGTTGTGAATACCAATCAAGAATAGCTGCCAACGTGAGTAACTTAGAAATAGATATCCTTGGAGTAGTTAAGCAACTTACATTACTAAATTAAAGCAAATCTTCCAGTCCGGACTATATACCAGTTACGTTCCTTTCAGAGTATGCTGATGCAATAGTCACATACTGAACAATGATATACAACCACTCACTCGACGAAAGAACCGCAACCAAAACTTAAAAGTTGCACAGCTCACACCCACATGCAAGAAAGGCAATAGGAGCAATCCACTAAATTACAGGCCCATATCATTAACGTCGATATGCAGCCGGATTTTGGAACACATATTGTGTACGCACATTGTGTACGTCTTTTGATACACAGTCAACACGAATTTAGAAAACATAGTTCTTGTGAAACACAAGTAGCTCTTTACTCACGGGAAATGTTGAGTGCTATCGATAAGCCATTTAAGATTGATTCCGTATTTATAGATTTGCAGAAGGCTTTTGACACCGTAACTCACAAGAGGCTTGTAATCAAATTGCGTTTTAGTGGAATATCATATCAGTTACGTAACTGGGCGAGCTGTTTCCTGTCAGAGGTCACAGTTGCCAGTACCTCATGGAAAGTTTGGAATAAAACAGAAATGATTTCTGGCGCTCCCCAAGGTACTGTTATAGGCTCTCTGCTGTTGCCTATCCGTATGAACGATTTAGGAGACAGCGTGAGCAGTTGTCTTGGGTTATTTGCAGATGATGTCGTTGTTCATCGTCTAGTAAAAACGTCTGAAGATCAAAATCAACTGCGAAATCATTTAGATTGGATGGCTGATTGGTATGACAATTGGCGATTGACTCAAAATGATGAAAAGCGTGAGGTTATCCATATGAAAGCTATAAGTAGTCTGTTAAACTTCTTGTAGACGATCAATCAAGTCTAAAGGCCGTAAATCCAGCTAAATATCTAGAAATTACTACACTCCTGGAAATTGAAATAAGAACAGCGTGAATTCATTGTCCCAGGAAGGGGAAACTTTATTGACACATTCCTGGGGTCAGATACATCACATGATCACACTGACAGAACCACAGGCACATAGACACAGGCAACAGAGTATGCACAATGTCGGCACTAGTACAGTGTATATCCACCTTTCGCAGCAACGCAGGCTGCTATTCTCCCATGGAGACGATCGTAGAGATGCTGGATGTAGTCCTGTGGAACGGCTTGCCATGCCATTTCCACCTGGCGCCTCAGTTGGACCAGCGTTCATGCTGGACGTGCAGACCGCGTGAGACGACGCTTCATCCAGCCCAAACATGCTCAATGGGGGATAGATCCGGAGATCTTGCTGGCCAGGGTAGTTGACTTACACCTTCTAGAGCACGTTGGGTGGCACGGGATACATGCGGACGTGCATTGTCCTATTGGAACAGCAAGTTCCCTTACCGGTCTAGGAATGGTAGAACGATGGCAGCTGCTGCAGCAAGTCGTATAACCCTAGCTTACTTATCTGTTAGATAGTTTAATTAATTTCTTTGCGTGTTTTTGGGTACTTGCATTGTTTAATTCATATATTTCGGGAGTATTATAGTATTTGAGGGTTGTAGCATCGCGCCTTAGTACCTGAATAGTGTAAATTCGCGTAGTCGTCTGTCTTCTGTTTTTGTTTTGAACGGCCAGTGTCGGTTGGTCAGTCAGTCAGTGTGCTCCCTGCCGCCGTTGGACAAGCAGCTGCTGCAGCAAGTCGTATAACCCTAGCTTACTTATTTGTTAGATAGTTTAATTAATTTCTTTGCGTGTTTTTGGGTACTTGCATTGTTTAATTCATATATTTCGGGCGTATTATAGTATTTGACAGTTGTAGCATCGCGCTTTAGTGTTTACTTCGTAGATTCTTATTTAAATTGCGTGTGAGTTTCGTATAGGAGGTGCAATTTCGAGTTTTAGTTACTGTAATCGTAAATTCAGCAGATTGTAGCGCAGTCGTTAGGCATTTGTACAGGTTAGTTGATACATTCTTTGTGTGTTCCGCTTGCGTTATCTAGGCACGGACTCGTGTTTCAGTAACTGTTGTTAAACATCAATTAGAATGGACAGGGACTGCGATTACTGTGTTCGGATGAGGGCTGACTTGGCATCCCTTCGCTCACAGCTGCAATCGGCGCTGACTTCGGTCGCGCAGCTTGAGGCTGTTGCCAATGGGCACCACTGTGGGGAGCCGGACTCGGGTATCACGGGGATGTCAACCTCATCCCGTCTGTCCCCAGATCGGTCTGCCGCTGTGGTTGCCCCGGTTGCTGCCCGCAGTGGGGCTGAGCCCTCGCCTGTGGTTGATTAGGAGGTCGTTCCAAGGCGTGGCAGGCAGCGAAAGGCGTCCCCGGAGGCTGATCAGAAAGCCACCCCGGTGCGTCTGACAAACCGGTTTCAGGCACTGTCTCTGGCTGAGCCAGATGCAGCTGCCTGCCCTGTTTCAGAGGATCATTCTCAGCCTTCAAGGTCCGGGCAATCGCAGAGGGTGGGCTTATTGGTAGTTGGGAGCTCCAATGTTAGGCGCATAATGGGGCCCCTTAGGGATATGGCGGCTAAGGAGTGGAAGAAATCCAGTGTGCACTCCGTGTGCATTCCGGGAGGAGTCATTCCTGATGTGGAAAGGGTCCTTCCGGATGCCATGAAGAGCACAGGGTGCAGCCAGCTGCAGGTGGTGGCACATGTCGGCACTAATGACGTGTGTCGCTTTGGATCTGAGGAAATTCTCTCTGGATTCCAGCGGCTATCTGATTTGGTGAAGGCTGCCGGTCTTGCTTACGAGATGAAGGCAGAGCTCACCATCTGCAGCATCGTTGACAGAACCGACTGCGGACCTTTGGTGCAGAGCCGGGTGGAGGGTCTGAATCAGAGGCTCAGACGGTTTTGCGACCGTATTGGCTGCAGATTCCTTGACTTGCGCCATAGGGTGGTGGGGTTTCGGGTTCCGCTGAATAGGTCAGGAGTTCACTACACTCAGCTGGCGGCTACACGGGTAGCGGAGGCTGTGTGACATGGACTGGGCGGTTTTTTAGGTTAGAAGGCCTCGGGAAAGTGCGGGATGGGCTGCAATGTCAAAGGGTGCTTGGCAATTACAGGACGTGCTTGGATCAAGGAACAGTCGGAATTTTAGTTGTAAATTGTTGTAGTTGCGCTGGAAAAGTCCCTGAGCTTCAAGCGCTAATAGAAAGCACAGAAGCTGATATCGTTATAGGTACAGAAACCTGGCTAAAGCCTGAAATAAGTTCTGCAGAAATTTTTACGAAGTCTCAGACGGTGTTCAGGAAAGATAGATTAGGCAGAATTGGTGGTGGAGTGTTGGTGTCTGTCAGTAGTGGTTTATCTTGTAGTGAAGTCGAAGTAGATACTCCGTGCGAATTGGTGTGGGTGGAGGTTATACTTAACAGCCGAATTAAGTTAATAATTGGCTCCTTCTACCGACCCCCAGACTCCGATGATACAGTTGAAGAACAGTTCAGAGAAAGTTTGAGTCTCGTAACAAATAAATACCCCACTCATACGGATATAGTTGGTGGGGACTTCAAACTACCCTCGGTATGTTAGCAAAAATACTTGTTCAAAACCGGTGGTAGGCAGAAAACGTCTTCCGAGATTGTCCTAAATGCATTCTCCGAAAATTATTTAGAGCAGTTAGTCCACGAACCCACGCGAATTGTAGATGGTTGCGAAAACACACTTGACCTCTTGGCCACAAACAATCCAGAGCTGATAGAGAGCATCATGACTGATACAGGGATTAGTGATCACAAGGTCATTGTAGCTAGGCTCAATACCATTTCTTCCAAATCCATCAGAAACAAACGCAAAATAATTTTATTTAAAAAAGCGGATAAAGTGCCACTAGAAGCCTTCCTAAAAGACAATTTCCATTCCTTCCGAACTGACTATGCGAATGCAGACGAGATGTGGCTCAAATTCAAAGATATAGTAGCAACAGCAATTGAGATATTCATACCTCATAAATTGGTAAGAGATGGAACGGATCCCCCGTGGTACACAAAAAAGGTCCGAACGCTGTTGCAGAGGCAACGGAAAAAGCATGCGAAGTTCAGAAGAACGCGAAATCTTGAAGATGGGCTAAAATTTACAGACGCGCGAAATTTGGCACGTACTTCGATGCGAGATGCCTTTAATAGGTTCCACAACGAAACATTGTCTCGAAATTTGGTAGAAAATCCGAAGAAATTCTGGTCGTATGTAAAGTACACAAGCGGCAAGACGCAGTCAATACCTTCGCTGCGCAGTGCCGACGGTACTGTTATCGACGACTGTGCCGCTAAAGCGGAGTTATTGAACGCAGTTTTCCGAAATTCCTTCACCAGGGAAGACGAATGGAATATTCCAGAATTTGAAACACGAACATCTGCTAGCATGAGTTTCTTAGAAGTAGATACCTTAGGGGTTGCGAAGCAACTCAAATCGCTTGATACGGGCAAGTCTTCAGGTCCAGATTGTATACCGAATAGGTTCCTTTCAGATTACGCTGATACTATAACTTCCTACTTAGCACTCATATACAACCGCTCGCTCACCGATAGATCTGTACCTACAGATTGGAAAATTGCGCAGGTCGCACCAGTGTTCAAGAAGGGTAGTAGGAGTAATCCATTTAACTACAGACCTATATCATTGACGTCGGTTTGCAGTAGGGTTTTGGAGCATATACTGTATTCAAACATTATGAATCACCTCGAAGGGAACGATCTATTGACACGTAATCAGCATGGCTTCAGAAAACATCGCTCTTGTGCAACGCAGTTAGCTCTTTATTCGCACGAAGTAATGGCCGCTATCGACAGGGGATCTCAAGTTGATTCCGTATTTCTAGATTTCCGGAAAGCTTTTGACACCGTTCCTCACAAGCGACTTCTAATCAAGCTGCGGAGCTATGGGGTATCGTCTCAGTTGTGCGACTGGATTCGTGATTTCCTGTCAGGAAGGTCGCAGTTCGTAGTAATAGACGGCAAATCATCGAGTAAAACTGAAGTGATATCAGGTGTTCCCCAGGGAAGCGTCCTGGGACCTCTACTGTTCCTGATCTATATAAATGACCTGGGTGACAATCTGAGCAGTTCTCTTAGGTTGTTCGCAGATGATGCTGTAATTTACCGTCTAGTAAGGTCATCCGAAGACCAGTATCAGCTGCAAAGCGATTTAGAAAAGATTGCTGTACGGTGTGTCAGGTGGCAGTTGACGCTAAATAACGAAAAGTGTGAGATGATCCACATGACTTCGAAAAGAAATCCGTTGGAATTCGATTACTCGATAAATAGTACAATTCTCAAGGCTGTCAATTCAACTAAGTACCTGGGTGTTAAAATTACGAACAACTTCAGTTGGAAGGACCACATAGATAATATTGTCGGGAAGGCGAGCCAAAGGTTGCGTTTCATTGGCAGGACACTTAGAAGATGCAACAAGTCCACTAAAGAGACAGCTTACACTACACTCGTTCGTCCTCTGTTAGAATATTGCTGCGCGGTGTGGGATCCTTACCAAGTGGGATTGACGGAGGACATCGAAAAGGGCAGCTCGTTTTGTATTATCGCGTTATAGGGGAGAGAGTGTGGCAGATATGATACACGAGTTGGGATGGAAGTCATTACAGCATAGACGTTTTTCGTCGCGGCGAGAGCTTTTTACGAAATTTCAGTCACCAACTATCTCTTCCGAATGCGAAAATATTTTGTTGAGCCCAACCTACATAGGTAGGAATGATCATCAAAATAAAATAAGAGAAATCAGAGCTCGAACAGAAAGGTTTAGGTGTTCGTTTTTCCCGCTCGCTGTTCGGGAGTGGAATAGTAGAAAGATAGTATGATTGTGGTTCGATGAACCCTCTGCCAAGCACTTAAATGTGAATTGCAGAGTAGTCATGTAGATGTAGATGTAGATGTAGATGACGGTTTGGATGTACCGTGCACTATTCAGTGTCCCCTCGACGATCACCAGAGGTGTACGGCCAGTGTAGGAGATCGCTCCCCACACCGTGATGCCGGGTGTTGGCCCTGTGTGCCTCGGTCGTATGCAATCCTGATTGTGGCGCTCACCTGCACGGCGCCAAACACGCATACGACCATCATTGGCACCAAGGAAGAAGCGACTCTCATCGCTGAAGACGACACGTCTCCATTCGTCCCTCCATTCACGCCTGTCGCGACACCACTGGAGGCGGGCTGCACGATGTTGGGGCGTGAGCGGAAGACGGCCTAACGGTGTGCGGGACCGTAGCCCAGCTTCATGGAGACGGTTGCGAATGGTCCTCGCCGATACTCCAGGAGCAACAGTGTCCCTAATTTGCTGGGAAGTGGCGGTGCGGTCCCCTACGGCACTGCGTGAGATCCTACGGTCTTGGCGTGCATCCGTGCGTCGCTGCGGTCCGGTCCCAGGTCGACGGGCACGTGCACCTTCCGCCGACCACTGGCGACAACATCGATGTACTGTGGAGACCTCACGCCCCACGTGTTGAGCAATTCGGCGGTACGTCCACCCGGCCTCCCGCATGCCCACTATACGCCCTCGCTCAAAGTCCGTCAACTGCACATACAGTTCACGTCCACGCTGTCGCGGCATGCTACCAGTGTTAAGGACTGCGATGGAGCTCCGTATGCCACGGCAAACTGGCTGACACTGACGGCGGCGGTGCACAAATGCTGCGCAGCTAGCGCCATTCGACGGCCAACACCGCGGTTCCTGGTGCGTCCGCTGTGCCGTGCGTGTGATCATTGCTTGTACAGCCCTCTCGCAGTGTCCGGAGCAAGTATGGTGGGTCTGACACACCGGTGTTAATGTGAACTCTTTTCCATTTCCAGGAGTGTATTACAAACATCTTAAATTAGGAAGAACCCACAGAAAACGTTGTGGAGAAGGCTAACCACAGACTGCCTTCTATTGGCTGTTCTTAGAAGAGCTAGATATCTACTAAAGAGACTGCATACACTACACTTGTCCGTCCTCTTTTGAAGTACTGGCTGCGCGATCTGGGATTTTGTTGACGCCGACCTACATAGGAGAAACGATCATCATAATATAATAAGAGAATTCAGAAGTCGAACGGAAACATATATGTGTTTGTTTTTCTCGTGAGGTGCTCAAGAGTGGAATAATAGGAAATTTTATGCGAAGATAGTACGATGAACTTTCTGCCAGGCACTTACGTGCGATTTGCTGATTAGCCATGTAGATATAAATTTCCTGGTCTTCTTCTATTCAACCGTCTTTTCTGAATAGCATCAATAACCTTAGTCAATTTTGATGCGCTACACCTTCTTTGATCAACTTTCCCCACTATCCTCTTGGAATCTGCCAGAGAATTCCAACACAAAACGAATGTATACTGATACAGCTGGTCATATTAAGTTGACTACAGCCTGCACTTAGCTAAACGGCAATGTCTTAACCAAACGGTTTAGTGATAAATAATAACCTGAATCCGACTATTCAAGAACATACACAGAGTGATTCAGAGCAGGAGACATAGAGTAGACCTAAACGAAAATATTTTAGAAATGCATGGTTGGAAAAAATGTCTTGGAGCGGTAGGGACGACGCACAACGCAAGAAATGCTTAGCATAGTAGAAACCAAGAAATAAGAACAGAAACAGACAATCAGCACACCAAAGAAGGTGTTCTAAATTAGGACCCTAGATCCTGATGCAGGCCTCACATCCATGGCACATGGAAGAGGTGTTGTTCTAGAAAGTACTGGGCGTGTCTCGGACTTCTCCAGCCGCTGTCAGATGCGTGTAACAAGTACTTTAGCTCTGTTAACGCACTGTAATCAGCGGCCCCTTACGCCATGTACTTGGTAGGCGCTCCACATTAGTCAAACGTGCCACGCTATTTCCACTTTGTCAACAGACGAAATGAAGCTTCACAGGTCCAGCCTTGTACGTGTCCTTCGTTCCGTGTGTTTTTTGCCGTCACTACGGTACCAGGAAAGCGTTTCTGACCGAGCATTGCTTTCTGATTTTCCGTCATCTAGGCGTACTCTGTTCCTCTTGAAAGTTTGTAACTGCTGCGCTGAAACATTCTCTATGGCCTGAAAATCTTACCTGCTGGTTTCTGGGAGAAATAACGGAAAATGTAGCACAACAGAAAACTTTTTCCATTGTCAAAACATTTAGTGGTGAAATGGTACGTATCAAGTAAAACGGTCGACATGTGCTTTCTGATAAAGAATGGCAGAAGCCAAAAGTTCTATTTTCACTTCGTCCCACTGCAGTTCAGAAGTATCAAGAGCCGAGAGACCACAGGGTCCGTGTTTGGGTGTAAGTCCATTTTAGGGTTCTTTAATAACATATAAAGTATTAACCTCGGCCCGCCCGGTTAGACGTGTGGTCTACCGCACGGCTTTCCGGATTGGGAAGCAGAGCCTGGTCCCCGGCACGAATCTTCCCGGCGGACTTGTGTCGATATCCGGTGAGCCGTCCAGTCTGGATGGTTTTTAGGAGGTTTTCCATCTGCCTCGGCGAATGCGGGCTGGTTCCCCTTATTCCACATAAGCTACACCATGTCGGCGACTGCTGCGAAAATAAGTCTCCTCGTACGCCTTACATCACCATTACTCTACCACACAAACACAGGGGTTACACTAGTCTGATGTGAGACGTTCCCTGGGTGGAGTAGACCGAGGGCGGAACCGCACAATAATCCTGACAGAGTGGTTCGGTGTGGGGGGGGAAGAAGGATGAAGTGGACTGCGGTAGTCGTCGTGGAGTTGTGGACCACTGCGGCTGCGGCGGGGACGGAGCCTCTCCGACAAACACTCTGCCCACAACAGAAGACCCCACAGGTTAGCAGTATACGTGAAGCTGTGGCATAGGGCAAGCGGCAAGGGTTATAGTGCCGGGTGAAGGCGTGAGTAGTTGGTGCATTCGCAGGTCTCGTGTTAATAGCTAAATGCGCGTCGTGCCTTCCTCGTGGACTCACGCCACTGTTTCGTTCGTATACATCAGTCCTAAGCTAACTTTGAACAGACTACCGTGAGACATGGAACAGACGGAACAAGCTGCTTTGTCTCTGTGAAAAGTGAAACGTTTCTTTAGTTGATTATGTAAGGGATATCAATGATGTTTTGTTAATCACCTCTATAAAATAAAGTTGGGTAATTTTCTTTTTATTTGTAGCTACGTGTCTGCAGTCTTGCTACACATTTAAATCATCGCGCTACAGCACTGTAGCTTGCCCCTGAAGGATTAAACACCGAATGCTGAAGCTCACGGATATAGTGAAGCATCGTGCGATAATTCGTTTCAGTTCGTATAGGTACAACTTTGTAACAGTTTTTTCTGCATTGGGAGGAGTTCTCGGCAATATTGGACAATAATGTGACACAGTGATTAGGTGGCGTGGACAATTCCACTGTGATCAAACATGTCTAGAGATCAAAGTGGCAGAACTTGTAATAGCTAGAGAAGTGGCGTCGCTGGTGCTCTAAGAAGTGTGTTTTGCAATCTGGACGATAGCGAGAAAAGTGAAAATAGTCAGTGACTAGTTCTCAACTTTTCGCACGACATTTTGAACGTCATAAATATAGCCTCTCGCTTGGTTTCGAGACAGCCCACACGCATTCTGAAGCCCACCGAACCGAGTACGCAGTGGAAATATTTTATCTGCGTCTACATCTGACACTCCTCAAGCCACCGTACGGTGCGTGGCGGAGGGTGCCACTACCTGTCATTTCCTTCCTGTTCCAGTCGCAAACAGTGAGGGAAAAACGACCGTCTGTATGTTTGCGCACGGGCCATAATTTCTTGTATCTTACCTTTGTTGTCTTTACTCGGAATGTATGTCGGCGGAAGTAGAATCATTCGGCAGTCAGTTACAAATGCCGGCGTCTAAATTTTCTCAGTAGAGTTCTGAGTCAGACCACCCGAGTCGTTATACTGAATCACCTGCTCACCGTGGAGGAGTGTTTGTCGTATCAGTGTAATCCGGATATACAGGTTCAATGGAAACATGTGGACTCATCAACGCCGAAAAATGCGAAGGCCCAACCACAACCGGCCAAGTTAAAAAAAAATGAAGACCGTATCAACAAGTTGATTATGTTCAAACGACAGTTATTGAACCACGACCTTTTAAATAGTAAGAACAATATAAATTGGGTAGATTACACTTTTCAGATCTCAAGAACACAATATTTGTAAACGTAACTGTTACTAATACTTTAGGAAATGTCTGTTACTATGTGTGTATTCTCGTCTGGAAATTGGAAATTTGTGGTAAGGTTTTACGGCACCAAACTACTGAGGTCATTGTCCCTAAACCTACATACTCCTTAATCCGGTTCAATGGAAACATGTGGACTCACCAACGCCGAAAAATGCGAAGGCCCAACCACAATATGCTATGGACAACACACACACCCACGCCACACGGAGGACTCGAACTTCCGACGGGGAGAGCCGCACGGACCGTGACAAGGCGCCCTACACTACGCGGCTACCCCGCGCGTCTACTTTCATGTAAGCGAACCTTTGACACAAAACAGTATATAGAATACTGTATGTGTTCATAATTTTGTTGTTTTTGGAGGTGATGTAGTCTTGCATTCGGAACTTATTTCATGCACCTATTCAGGGACTGTTCTTTATTTTTGCATAACTATGCAAACAACATTCGTTTTAATCGGTTTACTTTATTCAAGCCCACCCAAGTCCATCCATTAGGGGGAGAGTCTGATAAAAAAGGGTAGTCTGATGAACTGGGTATCGTGTTTCTCTCGTCTGATATGTACTGCTATTTTCCGGTAAATACAGTAACCTCTTTCCTACGCGATAACCTTCATTCTTAGTGTAGCTCCAGTCCGTTGAAAGCAACCCTGAGTTCTCTGGGTGAGAAAATATATTTTTACAGTGTTGTGTTGTAAAATTCGATTGTGAATCGTGGGTTTATATTTGCAAGACACTATTTTGAAGACTGTAAAGTAAGTATGATATAAGTAAACGTTGTCTGCGCTACAGATTGTTTTTCAAAATATTTGTCCCACTCAGGAGCTGCTGAAATCAACTTGTACTTAACATGGCGTTGTGGGATAAAACAGGGTGTTCAAAATGGCTCTGAGCACTATGGGGCTTAACGCCTGAGGTCATCAGTCCCCTAGAACTATTTTTTTTTTTTTGTCATCAGTCTACTGACTGGTTTAATGCGGCCCGCCACGAACTCCTTTCCTGTGCTAACCTTTTCATCTCAGAGTAGCACTTGCAACCTACGTCCTCAATTATTTGCTTGACGTATTCCAATCTCTGTCTTCCTCTACAGTTTTTGCCCTCTACAGCTCCCTCTAGTACCATGGAAGTCATTTCCTCATGTCTTAGCAGATGTCCTATCATCCTGTCCCTTCTCCTTATCAGTGTTTTCCACATATTCCTTTCCTCTCCGATTCTGCGTAGAACCTCCTCATTCCTTACCTTATCAGTCCACCTAATTTTCAACATTCGTCTACAGCACCACATCTCAAATGCTTCGACTCTCTTCTGTTCCGGTTTTCCCACAGTCCATGTTTCACTACCATACAATGCTGTATTCCAGACGTATATCCTCAGAAATTTCTTCCTCAATTTAAGGCCGGTATTTTCCTCCCCCCATGAACCATGGACCTTGCCGTTGGTGGGGAGGCTTGCGTGCCTCAGCGATACAGATGGTCGTACCGTAGGTGCAACCACAACGGAGGGGTATCTGTTGAGAGGCCAGACAAACGTGTGGTTCCTGAAGAGGGGCAGCAGCCTTTTCAGTAGTTGCAGGGGCAACAGTCTGGATGATTGACTGATCTGGCCTTGCAACATTAACCAAAACGGCCTTGCTGTGCTGGTACTGCGAACGGCTGAAAGCAAGGGGAAACTACAGCCGTAATTTTTCCCGAGGACATGCAGCTTTACTGTATGATTAAATGATGATGGCATCCTCTTGGGTAAAATATTCCGGAGGTAAAATAGTCCCCCATTCGGATCTCCGGGTGGGGACTACTCAGGAGGATGTCGTTATCAGTAGAAAGAAAACTGGCATTCTACGGATCGGAGCGTGGAATGTCAGATCCCTTAATCGGGCAGGTAGGTTAGAAAATTTAAAAAGGGAAATGGATAGGTTAAAGTTAGATATAGTGGGAATTAGTGAAGTTCGGTGGCAGGAGGAACAAGACTTCTGGTCAGGTGACTACAGGGTTATAAACACAAAATCAAATAGGGGTAATGCAGGAGTAGGTTTAATAATGAATAGGAAAATAGGAATGCGGGTAAGCTACTACAAACAGCATAGTGAACGCATTATTGTGGCCAAGATAGATACGAAGCCCACACCTACTACAGTAGTACAAGTTTATATGCCAACTAGCTCTGCAGATGATGAAGAAATTGAAGAAATGTACGATGAAATAAAAGAAATTATTCAGATAGTGAAGGGAGACGAAAATTTAATAGTAATGGGTGACTGGAATTCGAGTGTAGGAAAAGGGAGAGAAGGAAACATAGTAGGTGAATATGGATTGGGGCTAAGAAATGAAAGAGGAAGCCGCCTAGTAGAATTTTGCACAGAGCACAACTTAATCATAGCTAACACTTGGTTTAAGAATCATGAAAGAAGGTTGTATACGTGGAAGGACCCTGGAGATACTAAAAGGTAGCAGATAGATTATATAATGGTAAGACAGAGATTTAGGAACCAGGTTTTAAGTTGTAAGACATTTCCAGGGGCAGATGTGGACTCTGACCACAATCTATTGGTTATGACCTGTAGATTAAAACTGAAGAAACTGCAAAAATGTGGGAAATTAAGGAGATGGGACCTGGATAAACTGAAAGAACCAGAGGTTGTACAGAGTTTCAGGGAGAGCATAAGGGAACAATTGACAGGAATAGGGGAAAGAAATACAGTAGAAGAAGAATGGGTAGCTCTGAGGGATGTAGTAGTGAAGGCAGCAGAGGATAAAGTAGGTACAAAGACGAGGGCTGCTAGAAATCCTTGGGTAACAGAAGAAATATTGAAATTAATTGATGAAAGGAGAAAATATAAAAATGCAGTAAATGAAGCAGGCAAAAAGGAATACAAACGTCTCAAAAATGAGATCGACAGGAAGTGCAAAATGGCTAAACAGGGATGGCTAGAGGACAAATGTAAGGATGTAGAAGCTTATCTCACTAGGGGTAAGATAGATACTGCCTACAGGAAAATTAAAGAGACCTTTGGAGAGAAGAGAACCACGTGTATGAATATCAAGAGCTCAGATGGCAGCCCAGTTCTAAGCAAAGAAGGGAAGGCAGAAAGGTGGAAGGAGTATATAGAAGGTTTATACAAGGGCGATGTACTTGAGGACAATATTATGGAAATGGAAGAGGATGTAGATGAAGACGAAATGGGAGATACGATACTGCGTGAAGAGTTTGACAGAGCACTGAAAGACCTGAGTCGAAACAAGGCCCCTGGAGTAGACAACATTCCATTAGAACTACTGACGGCCTTGGGAGAGCCAGTCCTGACAAAACTCTACCAGCTGGTGAGCAAGATGTATGAGACAGGCGAAATACCCTCAGACTTCAAGAAGAATATAATAATTCCAATCCCAAAGAAAGCAGGTGCTGACAGATGTGAAAATTACCGAACTATCAGTTTAATAAGCCACGGCTGCAAAATACTAACGCGAATTCTTTACAGACGAATGGAAAAACTGGTAGATGCAGACCTTTGGGAGGATCAGTTTGGATTCCGTCGAAATGTTGGAACACGTGAGGCAATACTGACCTTACGACTTATCTTAGAAGAAAGATTAAGAAAAGGCAAACCTACGTTTCTAGCATTTGTAGACTTAGAGAAAGCTTTTGACAATGTTGACTGGAATACTCTTTTTAAAATTCTAAAGGTGGCAGGGGTAAAATACAGGGAGCGAAAGGCTATTTATAATTTGTACAGAAACCAGATGGCAGTCATAAGAGTCGAGGGGCATGAAAGGGAAGCAGTGGTTGGGAAAGGAGTGAGACTGGGTTGTAGCCTCTCCCCGATGTTATTCAATCTGTATATTGAGCAAGCAGTAAAGGAAACAAAAGAAAAATTTGGAGTAGGTATTAAAATTCATGGAGACGAAGTAAAAACTTTGAGGTTCGCCGATGACATTGTAATTCTGTCAGGGACGGCAAAGGACTTGGAAGAGCAGTTGAACGGAATGGACAGTGTCTTGAAAGGAGGATATAAGATGAACATTAACAAAAGCAAAACGAGGATAATGGAATGTAGTCAAATTAAATCGGGTGATGCTGAGGGAATTAGATTAGGAAATGAGACACTTCAAGTAGTAAAGGAGTTTTGCTATTTAGGAAGTAAAATAACTGATGATGGTCGAAGTAGAGAGGATATAAAATGTAGACTGGCAATGGCAAGGAAAGCGTTTCTGAAGAAGAGAAATTTGTTAACATCGAATATAGATTTATGTATTAGGAAGTCGTTTCTGAAAGTATTTGTTTGGAGTGTAGCCATGTATGGAAGTGAAACATGGACGATAACTAGTTTGGACAAGAAGAGAATAGAAGCTTTCGAAATGTGGTGCTACAGAAGAATACTGAAGATAAGGTGGATAGATCACGTAACTAATGAGGAGGTATTGAATAGGATTGGGGAGAAGAGAAGTTTGTGGCACAACTTGACTAGAAGAAGGGATCGGTTGGTAGGACATGTTTTGAGGCATCAAGGGATCACAAATTTAGCATTGGAGGGCAGCGTGGAGGGTAAAAATCGTAGAGGGAGACCGAGAGATGAGTACACTAAGCAGATTCAGAAGGATGTAGGTTGCAGTAGGTACTGGGAGATGAAGCAGCTTGCACAGGACAGAGTAGCATGGAGAGCTGCATCAAACCAGTCTCAGGACTGAAGACAACAACAACATTTGATATTAGTAGAATTCTCTTGCCCAGAAATGCCTTTCTTGCCATAGCGAGTCTGCTTTTGATATCCTCCTAGCTCCGTCCATCACTGGTTATTTTACTGCCTAGGTAGCAGAATTCCTTAACTTCATTGACTTCGTGACCATCAATCCTGATGTTAAGTTTCTCGCTGTTCTCATTTCTACTACTTCTCATTACCTTCGTCTTTCTCCGATTTACTCTCAAACCATACTGTGTATTCATTAGACTGTTCATTACGTTCAGCAGATCATTTAATTCTTCTTCACTTTCACTCAGGATAGCAATGTCATCAGCGAATCGTATCATTGATATCGTTTTACCTTGTATTATAATTCCACTCCGGAACCTTTCTTTTATTTCCATCATTGCTTCCTCGATGTACAGATTGAAGAGTAGGGGCGAAAGGCTACAGCCTTGTCTTACACCCTTCTTAATACGACCACTTCGTTCTTGATCGTCCACTCTTATTATTCCCTTTTGGTTGTTGTACATGTTGTATATGACCCGTCTCTCCCTATAGCTTACCCCTACTTTTTTCAGAATCTCGAACAGCTTGCACCATTTCATATTGTCGAACGCTTTCTCCAGGTCGACAAATCCTATGAACGTGTCTTAATTTTTCTTTAGCCTTGCTTCCATTATTAGCCGTAACGTTAGAATTGCCTCTCTCGTGCCTTTACTTTTCCTAAAGCCAAACTGATCGTCACGTAGCGCATTATCAATTTTCTTTTCCATTCTTCTGTATATTATTCTTGTAAGCAGCTTCGATGCACGAGCTGTTAAGCTGATTGTGCGATAATTCTCGCACTTGTCAGCTCTTGCCGTCTTCGGAATTGTGTGGATGATGCTTTTCCGAAAGTCAGATGGTATGTCGCCAGACTCATATATTCTACACACCAACGTGAATAGTCGTTTTGTTGCCACTTCCCCTAATGATTTTAGAAATTCTGATGGAATGTTATCTATCCCTTCTGCTTAATTTGACCGCAAGTCCTCCAAAGCTCTTTTAAATTCCGATTCTAATACTGGATCCCCAATCTCTTCTAAATCGACTCCTGTTTCTTCTTCTATCACATCAGACAAATCTTCACCCTCATAGAGGCTTTCAATGTATTCTTTCCACCTGTCTGCTCTCTCCTCTGCATTTAACAGTGGAATTCCCCCTGCACTCTTAATGTTACCACCGTTGCTTTTAATGTCACCAAAAGTTGTTTTGACTTTCCTGTATGCTGAGTCTGTCCTTCCGACAATCATATCTTTTTCGATGTCTTCACTTTTTTTCTGCAGCCATTTCGTCTTAGCTTCCCTGCACTTCCTATTTATTTCATTCCTCAGCGACTTGTATTTCTGTATTCCTAATTTTCCCGTAACATGTTTGTACTTCCTCCTTTCATCAATCAACTGAAATATTTCTTCTGTTACCCATGGTTTCTTCGCAGCTACCTTCTTTGTACCTATGTTTTCCTTCCACTTCTGTGATGGCCCCTTTTAGAGATGTCCATTCCTCTTCAACTGTGCTGCCTAATGCGCTATTCCTTATTGCTGTATCTATAACGTTAGAAAACTTCAAACGTATCTCGTCATTCCTTAGAACTTCCGTATCCCACTTCTTTGCGTATTGATGCTTCCTGACTAATGTCTTGAACTTCAGCCTACTCTTCATCACTACTATATTGTGATCTGAGTCTATATCTGCTCCTGGGTACGCCTTACAATTCAGTATCTGATTTCGGAATCTCTGTCTGACCATGATTTAATCTAATTGAAATCTTCCCGTATCTCCCGGCCTTTTCCAAGTATACCTCCTCCTCTTGTGATTCTTGAACAGGGTATTCGCTATTACTAGCTGAAACTTGTTACAGAACTCAATTAGTCTTTCTCCTCTTTCATTCCTTGTCCCAAGCCCATATTCTCCTGTAACGTTTTCTTCTACTCCTTCCCCTACAACTGCATTCCAGTCGCCCATGACTATTAGATTTTCGTCCCCCTTTACATACGGCATTACCTTTTCAATATCCTCATACACTTTCTCTATCTGTTCATCTTCAGCTTGCGACGCCGGCATGTATACCTGAACTATCGTTGTCGGTGTTGGTCTGCTGTCGATTCTGATTAGAACAACCCGGTCACTGAACTGTTCACAGTAACACACCCTCTGCCCTACCTTTCTATTCGTAACGAATCGTACACCTGTTATACCATTTTCTGCTGCTGTTGATATTACCCGATACTCATCTGACCAGAAATCCTTGTCTTCCTTCCACTTCACTTCACGGACCCCTACTATATCTAGATTGAGCCTTTGCATTTCCCTTTTCAGATTTTCTAGTTTCCCTACCACCTTCAAGCTTCTGACATTCCACGCCCCGACTCGTAGAACATTATCCTTTCGTTGATTATTCAATCTTTTTCTCATCGTAACCTCCCCCTTGGCAGTCCCCTCCCGGAGATCCGAATGGAGGACTATTCCGGAATCTTTTGCCAATGGTGAGTTCATCATGACACTTCTTCAACGACAGGCCACATGTCCTGTGGATACACGTTACGTGTCTTTAATGCAGTGGTTTCCATTGCCTTCTGCATCCTCATGTCGTTCATCATTGCTGATTCTTCCGCCTTTAGGGGCAATTTCCCACACCAAGGACAAGAGAGGCCCTGAACCTCTATCCGCTCCTCCGCCCTCTTTGACAAGGCCGTTGGCAGGATGAGGCTGACTTCTTATGCCGGAAGTCTTCGGCCACCAATGCTGATTATTTATCAAAATTTAGGCAGTGGTCGGGATCGAACCCGGGACCAAAAACGTTTATTATGATTCAAAGACGCTACCCCTAGACCACGGGTACCATAGAACTTAGAACTATTAAAACTAATTAACCAAAGGACATCACGCACATCCATGCCCGAGGCAAGAGACGAACCTGTGACCGTAGCGGTCGCGCGGTTACAGACTGAAGCGCCTAGAACCGCTCGGCCACACCAGCCGGCTAGTTTTTTTATTTTTTTTATTTTCATTATAATGTAGTGCCATGTTTTATCCAGCTAGTCTGATGAATCGCGGTAGTTGACACAAGTGTAAAATATTCTTTTCTGAGATCAAGCATTTTTTTATATGTATGTTTTTCATGCCCAATTGTAAGTAGACAGATTGGACAACTAGTCATTAAAATCTCAACAACAACAAAAAAGGTTCAAATGGCTCTGAGCACTACGGGACTTAACTTCTGAGGTCAGCAGTCCCCTAGACCTTCGAACTACTTAAACCTAACCAACCTAAGGACATCACACACATCCATGCCATTCCAACCTGCGACCGTAGCTGTCACGCAGCTCCAGACTCTAGCGCCTAATAACCGCGGCCACTCAGGCCGGCCAATTAACAATTCGTTGATGCTTCAGGAATATATCCTGGTAGCCGATCCTTACTGTAGGTCAAGCTGTGCGTTAAATTTATCTTGTAGTCATTTTGTCCCTCCTTCGCAGTTAATCGATCTACTCATTAAATTTTCAGAATTCATCGTAACAGTACCGCTCATAATATACTAGTCACTTCTTCTCTCAACAGAACTACTTTCCTTACTGTTAATAGCCTGAGTTTTGTCATCTGCTTTGTAGTCCAAACAGCAAAGTCACCTGCTACCTTTAAAGTCTCATTTCCTAACCAGATCACCTCAGAATATTCTGGTTTAGTTCGTCAACGTTCCATTACGGTTCTTTTACTTTCGTTGATATTCATCTTATAGCTTCGTTTCAAGACACCAATCCGTTACAATGCTGTTCCCAGTTCTTCGGCGTCTCTGATAGAATCATATCTTCGGGAAACCTCATAGTTTTATTTCTTCTCCTTGAATTACCATTCACTTTCGAAATTTCCCCATTTGCTTCCTTCGCTGCTTTCGCAATGTACAGACTGAATTTCATCAATGGTAGTGTACAACACTCACTTCTCATATACTGAATCTCTTTCACGCCCTTCGACCCTTATCAGCAGTCTGGTTTCTGTACAACCTGCAGATAACGTTTCACTCCTTGTAGTTCACAGACTCTATTCCAGTCAACACTGTCAAAAGCGTTTTCAAAGTCTGCATATTCTATACACGTAGGATTGCCTTCCCTTGACAGATTTTCAAATACAAGTCGTAGGGTCTGTATTACATCTTGTGTTCCAACATTTCTGCAGAACCGAAAGCGATTTTCTCCGAAGTATTTTCCTGCTGGACATTCCATTCTTCTGTGAGTGAGTCAGTGTTTTGCAGTCATGACTTCTTAAGCTTATTATTCGGTAATATTTACACCTGTCAGCATCTGACTTCTTTGGGAGAGAAATATTACGTCCTCCTCGAAATCTGAGCGTAATTCGCGTGTCTAAAATGCCTAGCTCACACACCAGACTTATTATTTCTGCCATTGCTTCTTGAAATAGATTTGTTTTCTTATTATGCAACGTTTATATTACTTCACGAATAAGAAAACTGACAGTACGTGATACCACTGGCGCCCTCTGGATCTCTGATGAATGTGAGGTATTGTCGAAAAGCGGGACAATGTTCGTACGGCCACGTTATCACGCTTTCACACAGAGGGCAGGGCCAGAGTTGCTTCGTGGTCTGCAGGCGGGTTCTACCTATTGTCTGAGGCCGGTATTCACCTCACAGAGTGACAACTCTGCCGACGTGAGGTCACCCAGACGTCACTCCTTTGTTGTTGGACGGGCACAGCGGTGCCAGAGACCACTGTCCGGCACAGGATATCCTCATGCATTGTTACAGGAGAATGCCTGGAATCTTTTACCACGAAAGCTTTAGAATCGCAGAATATGTTCCGAGTTCAAACGTAATGATGTGTAACGAACACAATGACCTCCTCCGTGCCAAACGAAATACAGTCCGAAAACATAGATGACGTCAAATCTAACTTTCAGTTTTTTCACGTCATATTCTGAAAGCTACGGATAAAGGTACCAGGTCGAGCGGTTATAGGCGCTTCAGTCTGGAACCGCGCAACCGCTACGGTCGCAGGTTCGAATCCTGCCTCGGGCATGGATGTGTGTGATGTCCTTATATTAATTAGGTTTAAGTATTTCTAAGTCTATGGCACTGATGGCCTCAGATGTTAAGTCCCATAGTGCTCAGAGCCATTTGAACCATTATTTGACTGCCGACTTAGTACCATATATACTTGTATTATCGAGAGTATTACCGTATGGGATAACATGTAGCAGCGAAGTAGCCCTTCGAATCACCAATGGAACTCCTTGCAGCGGGGGAGCCGAAGTCACCCGCAAGAAAAGTCGATGTTATGCCTTGTTAGGCGACGCAGAAGGAAGACTTGTCCAAAAATACCGTCGCCAATTATCCCGGACCACACATTCAGGCTGCACCGGTGCTGATGATTCGCTGTCACCTCCCCAGGGGGTTCTGCATACTGTCCGAGAGATAACTCTTATTAGAGTTGAAGATGCCACTCCGTGTAAAGTTGGCTTCCTTTATGAATAGGATGAATGACAGAAATCCCGGAATCGTGGTTGTGTGGTGAAGAAACCACTGTCAAAACTGCTCCCAATGTTGAAAGTATGTCACTACTAAGCCCTGCACTCGCTGTAAGTGACAAAGGTAGTACACATTGTCATGGACAATGTTCCACACGGTCGTCTGGCTTACCCTGAACTGGCGGGTCAACTACCTGGCAATGACACGATGTTCGCCTTCCACATTGTTACATTTTCCTCCAAATCTGATGTCCGAACATTTCTGGTACGTCCCACATAATTTCCTGCTTCCTGAAATGACGGTGTCTCAGACAAACGGTAAGACACTTTTTTTGACATTGAATGCTGTTGTTGATTTCGGCGGGGATAGATCTCCTAGTACAACCTTGCTTCCCGCCGCTCTTTGCAATTTGCCTTCCCGTAAGTAAACACCATGTGGGCAAGCTCTCGATTCGACTACGAAACGTTTGTGTACAACGCTGTGTCACGTCCACTACAATGTGAGTCAGCAAGAGAAGTGAATCGGACACAACATTAGCAATTATTATGGCAGGTGATGGAGCTAGGGCATGACGTACGAGGAACAATACCACCCCTCTAGGAGCCAACCGTGCGTACTGCAACTGCGGCTGCATGCTACAGCTCTCTAAATGGTCTGTTGCATGGAATCCATGGATTTCTGGACATAGGTTTAGCCCTTTCTTGTTCCATATCCTCTCATAGCTCAATCCCCAGATTTTACACACGGTGTAAATAATCACCCTGTATAATTAAGTACTGTCTGAAGAATGCTGCACAAGTATCCAAGCGGATGTTGATAATTTCAAAGTGATGCAAATACTAGCAACTTATTTTAAATGTTGATAAATGTAAAATTTTACTTAAAAAGCGAGAAAACTGGCTATCCTGTGACTGCGATATCAATCAGTCACAGTATGAATCGATCATCTCACAAATTAACTGTTGTCCCTATGCTTATCTTTTCTAATTTATAATTTCATTTGTGTTATTCGTTATTTATGGGGCCTAGCCTTTTTCCATATCCCGTAGACTTGTTGCAGGTAGGGTACGTCTTTTGGAGAGAAGGCAAATCCTGTCTGTATCCTAATTCCTTTCATATGCAATTTCAGAGGAAATCGTGAAAGGAATATAACCCCTTAACTTATATAAAAAAACCGAGAGTAATCAGAACTCTGATGTCACATGGCGGATCAGAGAATGGATTATATCAAACTCCTGTATTCGTTTATGAGGTGGTGATCTTATGCAAGGTTTTTGATGATTGCGGAATGAACGTGGGGGTGGGGGGGGGGGGTGGGGGGGGGGAGAGAGTACCTCAATTCATTTACTTTTCATAAGGCTGATCATTTAATACCTTTTAAGTTCCCATTCTTCAGCTCACTCATCATGTACCAGAAGCAGAACTGACTATGGTCCCTTACGAGGGTGTAGATTTCAAAACAAATACCAGCACTGGCAATGGAGGGAAGTTCACAACCTAAGGATAATGCCACTATGAATGAATGAAAAAGACCATGAAACTATGTTCGCTCTGCTGGCGGAGAGTCTATTAATCCTGGCAGATTCTCAAACTATTAATGTCTACCAAGGGTTTCCGTCATTTTACACTGCTAAAACAGTGGCGTAGGAAACCACGATGTAGCAGCATTATGAATGAACCGACCCCTTAAAGTCATTCTGCGAAAAACAGACAAAATTCTTCGCCGTCACCACACACACATGAAAATCTTGATGTGGCATTCATGCTACTCAACTTGGAATCCTCTGATTAACAGTTTCAATAAGATTTTGACCCATGAGCAAGCAGTTATGTCCTGAAAATGGAAAAGCAATCGATCTTAGAAAAATTCTTCTCCGCACAAGTTCTTAAAGTACGGACTTTTAATTTAAATAATTCGACAAACATCTACATCAAACTACTAAATAACTTATCCTAACCGAAAATAATTTATGCTGGGAGCGTTCTTGACAAAACGTCTTACGCACCTCATGAACAGAGGCCTAAGTGGTGTCTTCATACATTTTAGAAGACCTGCGTCAGCTGTCTCTCGACTGGCGCACATTTACAGATTGAGATCATTAACCCGCCAATCACTAAAACCTCCTGGTGGCACCATGCACTTATCCGATCCAGTGAACGCCAGAAAACCGTTAAGTACTCGATAACTTGTTACCGCCGTAGTTCACAGGAAAAACTGGAACAGAAGAGTCAGTGAAACTTCGAAGTGCTTACTTGGATGGCTTGACAACAACTACACTGGTTTCTACTTTGTAAAATGTGGGGGAGGCTTGTTGCATAATTCCAGTGCAGGCCACAACCCCGGCGTGATAAACAAAATTATATTGGAAAGTACTAAGCCTATACAAAATAGGGCTAAGACAAGCTACCTATTTCTCCAATTAGAAAATAAAGCTCAGTTATACACTTATGCACATATTATTGAGCTTATTCTTGAATTGTGAAAGGATAGCACAAGATGACGATTTGAAATATGGTAAAATGAAATAAAAGATGATCGTTCCCTAGGGTCCGAACTGCTATTCATGTAAAACAACCAGCAGCAGAGTAACCTGCTAGATTAACTGAAAAATTAAACACTACTGTCGAGTGTGAAAGGAAATAGATCTGATAGAATACCCTTTCAAAATGCCTGGGAGTAAGAGTTCGTAGGATTATGAAATCACAACGGCTCAGTCGTAGGTAAAAGCAAGTTTCCAGGTTGTAGTTGATTGATAGATTCCGAGGAAAATGTAGTTTGTTTACAAATGAAGTTGCTTACAAACCACTCGTCCGACCCATCCTCGAATAATGGTCAAGCCAATAGGACGAGTGCCAAATAGGACCAATGTATACAAAGGAAAGCGTGAATGGTCAAGGTTTGTTTGACCCATTGAAGGCCGTCGCGGAGATTTTGAAAAACATGAACTGGCAAACTTTTGAAGATAGATACAAATTGTCCCCCGAAAGCCTACTTACAATGTCATGACAGAAGTCGGTTGGTTGATTTGGGGGAAGAGACCAAACAGAGAGATCATCGGTCCCATCTGATTAGGGAAGGACGGGGAAGAAGTCGGAAGTCGGCCATGTCCTTTCAATGGAACCATCCCGGAATATGCCTGAAGCGATTTAGGGAAATCGCGGAAAATCTAAATCGCGATGGTCGGACACGGGTTTGAACCGTCGTTCCCCCTAATGGAAGAAGTCATGGAATAGCAAGGTGCACACATACAGATGTCAGTGGTATTGCGTACACAAGGTGTAAAAGTGACTGTGGCCGCACGACGATAATTAACAGCCTTCGAGCGCAGAATAGACCCATGGCAAATTCCATTTCGGAAATCGTTGGGGTATTCAGTATTCCGAGATTCACAATGTCAGGATGCCAAGAATATCAAATTTCAGGCATTACCTCTCACCATGGGCAAGGCAGTGGCCAAAGATCTTCACTTAACGACCGAGAGCAGCGGTGTTTACGTAGAGTTGTCAGGGCTAATAGACATGCACCAATGCGCGAAGTAACCGCAGAAATCAACCTGGGATATAGTGGTCTATTGTAGTAGACGACCAAAGCGAGTGCCTTTGCTAACAAAGTGATATCGCCTGCAGCGCCTCTCCTTGGCTCGTGACCTTAACGGTTGTACCCTAGACTACTGGAAAACCATGACCTTGTCGAGTTCCAATTTCAGTTGGTAATAGCAGATGGTAGAGTTCGAGCGTGATCCACACCCCCACGAAGCCATGGAACGAAGTTGTCAACAAGGCACTGTGCAAGTTGATGGTGGCTTCATAATGGTGTGGCCCATGTTTACATACAATAGTCTGGGTTCCGGCTATGTTCGGCTGTATCTTCCGAAACAATTCTGGAATTTTTATGGATAACAATCCACCATTTCACCAGGCCACAAACGTTTGCGACTAGTTTCAAGAACATTCTGGACAGTTCGAGCAAATGATTTGCTTATACAGATAGCGCGACGTGAATCCTCTCAAATATATTTATTGGACAGAATCGAGAGATCTGTTCGAGAAAAACATAATGCACTGGCAACACTTCCGCATTTATGGACGGCTATAGAGGCAGTTTGGGGCAGTATGTCTGTAATGGAATTGCAACGACTTCTTGGGCTCATGCCACTTCTGAAATGCGTCTCTGTGGATTGTATGCTCAAAAGTATCCGTACGACCTGAATTGCGTTACCCTTTACTTGTATCCAATCCTCATAACGTAACTGCCTTGCAGGTCCTCTACTTCATTTTCGGTACAATCGTTTCACTATTCAAAATTGTTACTACAAGAGACTGTTAGAAAAAGTGCTTTGTATGGCTATAAGTCCAGACGCAAATTAATTAATGATAATATCAAGAAACACGTTATTAGTGATGACAAAGTCTTTTACTAAAATAAAAGCATTTCGAGTGTGAAGTTGAAATTCCGGACACTGTGGTAGAGCAGTTCTAGGCGCTTCAGTCCGGAACCGCGCTGCTGCTACGGTCGCAGGTTTGAACCGTGCCTCGTGCATGGATGTGTGTGATGTCCTTAGGTTCATGACCTCAGATGTTAAGTCCCATAGTGATTAGAGCCATTTGAACCATTTGAAGTTGAAATTTGATGATAATTTTTGTAGCGAACCAGGACTCTCGATTTCACGCCAGCAACTATTGTCTCTGTTAGTTAACACCGAAAGACATTAAATATATTCTCCTTCGGAAGTAACAAAGCATGCAGTTGTTTAAAATTGAAGTGACGTGGTGTAGAATTTTATGCCGGACCTGGATACGAACACAAAACTTTGTCGGATTGTTAACTAAGTACAAACAAAATTTAGATATCGAAAAGCTTTTATCTTACTGGGATTCGAACCGGGTACGTATAATCGTTGTTTTCCAGCCACAAATGGACGTCGAAATCGTAATATTTCACCAGTAGCAAAATATACACATGTCTGAATAGGAAATAACTGTGTTATGTGCTGACTGGATGCCGAACCCTGCACATATCACCGTTGTTGACTACATTCAACAAGACGTTAACTACGAAATTCCCTTTCACCATTAACTAGGTGTGGCATGTTTGAACTTGAAGTGATGTGATGATCAGTTCTGCGCATTGTTAGGGGCCGAACCGGCACCAGTCGTTATTTTTGACATGCATGGAGAGACGTTGAAATTCACAGGTATTATTCACACATGGTTTGGCGAGTACGTGCTACAATCTGAAAAAAAAAACACTGGCAATTTTACAATTTTAATGCACGAGCAGGATTAAAACCAAGACACGCGCCTTTCGTGAAGATTGAGGAGTTTGCAGTATTGGCGAAACAACGAAACGATGAAGCTGAATAGCTCAAAGCCATCAAAGCCGGAGGAATAAGATATCTGAGACCGAATTCCAGTCCCCACTCAAGTTAAAATACAGTACGGTACGAGTTCCCTGTGACTTTACATCACGTTCGTTTCATTAATAAAATAAATAGCGAGTACTTGTTAAGACTTCCGACTCTGCCATTGCCCAACGTACACCGACTGTCCTCCTGAAGATAGCGGAGGAACATCATGTCTGATGTGGATCTGGAACCACTGTGTTAGCCATGTTGCCGAAGAGGCGTTACCAGAGTGGGAGAGGGTTCGTTTGTCCTTGTTAAAAATGGGTGCATGAAATGTATGTCGAACTTAGTACTTAACAATACGAAATTAGAATAATTCAAACAGATTACCGAACTAGCTATTGGGCTGGTTCTTGATTTTTGTTGTAACAAGGGTTGCTCCACATTCGATGTATGTTTCTGTTATATTGACTAAATCAACAAGAAGTGCTAATAATATGGACTGTTCAACACAATTGCTTTACTGCTTCCCATGAGACCCTTACGATTAAAGTGTAACCCTAATTTAATAAAATAATAGTATCCATAATATGAGCCTGCCCAAAACATTACTCATTAGTGAGAGATTACACACACGTGACGCCGATATCGTCTGTGTCTTCCTCAGGTCCCGTGTTCACTCAAAATAAATTTTGGGATTACTACGAAAATATATAAACTGGGTAGCGAGAGTGCAAGCCAAAAGAAACCCTGTTAGCAAATTATTCATTGCCAAACCTAATCAATTACAAAATCATGCAATTCCTAAACAGCTAAAATTTGTGTCTATATAAGCAACAAAGTTAACAAAGATGTAATTTCTTAAACTTGTCACCTTTCTCTGTGGGGTACTAAATCGAGATAGCGATAGAACTTGAAGAAGTTCAGATTTTCTTACTTTTTTTCGATCTGGAAGCTTGAAGCCCGATAAGAGAATGAGTGGAAAAGTAACAGATTGTCTGGATCTTCAGCAAGATTAGAACCAAAATCCAAAGAGGCAACTTCTTCCCCTTCACTAAACGATCGCATTACCGTGTAGTTAGCGAGCTATTAGTATTTGCAAAATGCTGTCATTGCCATTGTGACTCATAACACAGATAATATAAAACGTAAAACATGAGATCAGTTGTAGATTCTGCATGGGATGAACTTCCTGGAATCAAATAGTAAACGTGACAACCTAGTGTTTCACCATAAGTGAGAACCACTCATATACTTATTGGAAGTTACAAGCAGATTAATTCTGAACCACTCGAGCAAGAAAATCGATGGTCACTTGGTTGCCAAACATATTCTGAAATATTACCAATTCTCCATTAGACTAACGACAGGAAGAACACGTTTTCCTTGCCAATGTGTTGAATTGGTCACCACTTGGAGCCCTCGCGTTTAGAAAATGCTGTGGCCCCAGCTGCCAATGGATTGACTTAGAGCCAAAATACCTGATGTGTAGCCCAATGAGATTTATTCGCACTCTTGTAACTATCATTTGCGTCTAAAGGTAGTTTCAGTTCATAAATAAAGAGTGAGGCGAATTATTTGGGTGGCCACAATCAGCAGTATTTGTTGTAGGTATAACTGTTTTTTTTGTCGTATCCGTCCTGTAAATTAAAAAGGTCCTCCACTGGGAGTGATTCGCAGTTTTAGCCTCACCGGATACTATTACTATTGTGAGTACATAACATTCTTTTTTAATATTATACAATTAAAACAGTTTTTTCTCTACAAATACGATCATCCAGAAAGAAATTCAGTAAGTAGCGAGTGACGTATAGTTTGAAATCAGAGAAGCAAACTGTGCAAGGAACCCTCCAACACTCTGTCGTCCTTCAAATGAGAATCATTTAGGATACTTAATCGAAATGACAACAAAGATATCAATATTTCTGATGCAGGATAATTTTTAGGCACTTCAGGCAGATGCCGAGTTGATCAACCGAACAGGCCAATGAATTTTACTCACATTTCTGTAACTATAGGTCAGAGCTAAGGCATAGCAACGAAGAATATTCAGATTCAACAATAGTGCTACGAAGATGGTTACAAAATAAACATAAAGAGATATATCGAATATAAAGAATTATAGTCGAGTTAAAGCAGGTGATGACGAGGTCATTAAATTATAAAATTAGACACTAAAAGTAGTTGATGAGTTTTGTTGATTAGACAACAAAATAAGTGAAGGTGGCCGAAGTATAAAGGATAGAAAAAGCAACAAGAAAATAACTTCTGAAAAAGAGGAACTGGTTTACAGCCAATATAAAGTGAAGTGTTAGAACGTTTTTCAGTAGCTTTTGCTTGGAATACAACCTCGAACGGAACTGAAACATGGACTAAACTACAGATAAGAAAAAACAGAAGCATTTGAAAATTGGTGTTGACCAACTACGGGAAGAAGAAGAGTATATCGAATAACGTGACTGTCCTGCATCGATATGGCAATAAAACTAAAAGTAAAAAATTGTGCGATGGGACGCGTACTCAGGCATGAAGGAATTTGGATTTAGTAATAAATGGAGGTTTGGGGAGAGGTAAGAACAGTTGAGGAACACCAAGGTTTGAACATGTTAAGAAGATGAAAGTGGATTTAGGTTGCAGTAGTTATGTAGAGGAAAGTGAATGCACATTTTGGATTACCGTCGAGAGCTACATTCATGCAATTACTTCTTCACCTGCATAAAACAGTGTCAGTTGTATAAGGCATATATTCCAAAAAATAATTTCCCCACATCTTTTACTCTCTGTTGGTTTCCCTAGTACCACAGATGTTTCTACTGATTTCTTAACACGTGTACTGTCATCCTCTTTTAAGTGACATCTTCCACGTATTCCTTTCGTAGTGAATTCTGCAGCGAATTTCCTCAATTAATTTTCGTTATTCTTCTGTGAAATCACGCATCAACAGAATCGACTTTCTTTTTTTTCGGTTTGCAGAGGAGAATATAATTACACCACAAAACTGTCAAACGTAAACGTTACTATATAAAAGGAACATCGAGGAGCAGTCTGAGTCTCGGCATTCTAAAGTTGTTTTGTAGTTTTATTAAGAGGAACTGACCTATGAAGTAGAAGTAGCTGATCGAAAGTGAGATGTAGAATGAAAGGTATCTACAAAAATGTAATATACTCTTGGAAACTTTCATGCAGGACGTACTAATTATAAGTAAAGTCCTGAACAGTGAAAGAAAGGTGCCAATGTACTGATTATTTATCAGATCGTTACACACAGAGCGTGTTCACTGAATGTCATTTTACTTCTGTGCCAGATGATAAAATGTGTTATGCAGATTGTCTAGGGAAACAACACAATAACTTTGGAAGCAAAGAATCACCGTAGTGGGAAACAAGATATAATGCCGTAGAACTATGAAGAGTACTGCACATGTCAGCAAGCAGCTGTGATTGTTAGCCGATACGTCATCGTCTTGGCGGCTTTAAAGAGGCAAACAACATTACTTTCAGAGCAGTTCGGGACTCATTCTGTATGTCGTCAGCGGATGAAAAGAAATTAAAATTAGTGTCACCGACAGAGTCCTATTCAATCACAAGCAGAGTACTATTTGACGTAGAAGTGTCTTTTCACAATCAAATTTTGATAAATTTATTATGAATTTTCTTATAGTCTAGATGTGTTGCTAGTACGAATCAGTCATGATATAAAGAGCGAACGTTGCGAAGTGCAAGGTACAGCAGGGAAACTCCAACCCACGCTCAGCTAGATGAATATAATACTGATGTTTTAGTTTGCCACTGCCTGAAGTGTCCTGTAGTTCAACAGGCCCGTTATCAGAGTCATTTTGTTTCATTGACAAACCAGTATCAGCGATTATATTGAACCAGAATAAGTATGTGATACTTTCGTTCTTTTGAGTATTGCAGACTGAATGAAGGTTTCGCTTAACGGCGGACAATATTCTCCGCGTTTTGTGTTCCTTTTTACGAGTTCTGGTGACAACTGCTTCTTCCTTTGTGTCACCAGAGGCAGGAGTCGAATTTTCTCTGCGCGCACTGAGTTCATTTCCTTGCAAGTTTTTGAGCACACTTTACTTTTCTTGATTTGGAACCTTACGTTATTCAGAGCTTTCAGGACAGAGTGAATGGAAAAAAAAAGTTTATCACATCAATAGATGTCCGGCTCCGGTAGTTGAGTGGTCAAAGCGACAGAATGTCAAACCTAAGAGCCCGGATCGATTCCGGCCTGTATCAGAGAGTTTCTCCGCTCAGGGACTGGGTGTTGTGTTGTCCTAATCATCATCATTTCATCCTCATCGACGCGAAAGTCGCCGAAGTGACGTCAGTTCGAAAGACTTGCCCCCGGCGAACGGTCTACCCGACGGGAGGCCCTAGTCACATGACATTTACTTTTTTCAATAGTCTAGATGCTCATTTATATCATATGAAAATTCCTTCGGTTTAATTCGGGGTTGATCTTTAATCTGATCCATTATAATGTTGAAAAAATATAATACATTATGAAACACTTTACCTAAGCTGTGGAAATTCATACTAGACAGACCTATGAGGTTACAATATTCAATTTGACAAAAGCAACTATGTGTAAGAGTGTGTGTGTGTGTGTGTGTGTGTGTGTGTGTGTGTGTGTGTGTGTGTGTGTGTGTATTTGCGTAATTATGGATAAACAATCCAATGCTTTCGAACATGGCACCCGGACAACCTTGTGAAAATGTTGTGTAATTGAATACCTTTAAACGTGAGTCATAATTAAAAATAAAATCGCACGTGCGAGTGTGTGTGTGTGTGTGTGTGTGTGTGTGTGTGTGTGTGTGTGTGTGTGTGTGTCTGTGCTGAAGGAAGCTGTTGTAGTTACTTTTGAACACGGTGGATTTGGATAAAAACTACACTCTAGAACAGAAAAAGGCCAAAATAAAAAAAAAATCCACTCACGACGAAGGTATTATCCGAACGGTACGGAAATCGTATACAAACAAATGGTTACAACTTCAGAAAAGTGAATGATTTAGTCAAGAGAAAGAGACTCGTAAATGGAGTAAGTCCCTAAAACGTTATTCCACCTTTGGCCTTTATACAAGCCAGTATTTGGTTTGGCGTTGATTTCTAGAGTTGTTGGATGTCCTCCTGAGGGATATTGTTCGAAATTCTGTGTACTGACGCGTTATATCATGAAAATGAGCTGACTGCACGGACCTGCTGAAAATATTACAAACATTCCCAACTGAGGAGAGACCCAGCGAACTTGCTGGCCAAGTCAGGGGTTGACAATCACGAAGACAAGCAATAGAACCCCTCTCCGTGTGCGGAAGAGCATTACCTTGCTGAAAACTAATCCCAGGTCGGCTTTCCATAAACGGCAACAAAACGGAGTATGTGATATCGCCGACGTAGGTGGTGGAAGGATGCCAGGGATGATAAGAAAAGGGGTCTTGCTATAAAACTAAATGGCATCTCAGATCATCCCTCGTAGTTGACAGGTCGTGTGGGCGGTGACGTGTTGATATCGTACCGCTGTCCGGGGCATCTCCAGACACGTCTTCCGCCTGTAATCGCACTGACTGGAGTAGAATTGTCTTCAGTGTGAGTCCCGCTTCCAGCTGAGCCTTGATGACGATCGAAGACCTATCGGGAGACGAACCGAACAACGATGGGGTATCAGCACGACTGTCGCCCGAAAAACGACGCGACAACCAGAATTGATGGTCTAGGATGCCGTTCTATTCCATAGCATTCTTTGGTTGTTATCCGCGGCTAACTTGTAGCGCGGTGGATATTCGTCGCTCCGTTTTGTTGCCGCTCGTCGCAAGACATCCTAGGCTTACATTTCAGCAATATAATGCCCGCCCGCACACGTCGAAAGATTTTACTACATGTCTTCGTATTTGCCAAACTCTGTCTTGGCCGGCAAGCTCGCCAGATCTCTCCCCAGTTGAGAAAGTTTGGAACATTATGGGGAGGACCCTCCGACCATCTCGAGGTTTTGATTATCAGACGCGGCACTTGGACAGAACTTGGCACGATATCCTTCAGGAGGGTATCTAGCAACTCTACCAATGAATACCAAGCTAAATTACAGACCTCATATGGGCCGGAGGTGGACTAGCACGTTATTGACTCACTCATTTTCTGAAGCTCTTTCTCTTCAATAAGTTACCCTATTCCTTCTGAATCTGAAATCATTTGTTACAGCTACCGATTTCCGTCCGATTCGGATAATTCCTTTGTGGTGTGTCCTTTTTTTTCCTTAGCTGTTGTCTTTAGAGTGTATATGCTGCACTGTGATTGGTTGTAAAAATGTTCTTGCAAGCACGTAGTATATTTACCATCTTCTGTGGAATATATTTCTTCTAGTTCTGCTATTACAACAATAATTATAGAAGGCTCTACCAATTCTGCCATTGACAATAAACTTGTTCCGCACTATAACTACTTTAACCTAATTACCGTTTGCTTCACTTTTGACAGTAGGAAAATCACTGCTTTTGATAGGAGGGTTTTGGTATTTACTTTCTTGTCTCACTGCATTCGTTTGTCTTCACCATATATTTTCTACTTGTTACGTCACATTGTCGTGGTCAGAAACAGTTTGCTGACTCCATATCGCAAGGTGATGAATCTTAAGCTCGTTTCCACTCACCATCAAATATTATTCATTACTTTCGGCAGCTGCGGGGAGAGTAAGCTGTGCTTTCGTCACACAGTGCTGGCACTACACATACGCTTAATGGTTTTTAAGGCACTACACCCTAATCAACTCGTAGCAGCTACATTACTTGGGGATATTGTACTGCTTGATCACCATTGTTGGTAGTAGCGGAACACAAAACAGTGATGGTCCGAAATCGCCCTACTTCTAGCGCTCTCACCCTATGTTAGAACGAAGCAACTTTCATTCAGAAGATCCACATTTGCAGTCCCTTAACTGTATGTGCTTTCTACACCCCCAGAAAATAATTTTCATTTGCCTTCAATTAAATCTGTGACCGCTAACATGAGACAGGGGGATGGAAGTTTACAGTCGACTTAACTCGAAGGTTTCCCTTTGCCGTCAGTTACGTCTGTATAGAAAGGTCACTGTTTGGCTATATGTTTGGTCCAACTGCGACAAATGGGGATGCCAGGTTCTAGCTTGGCATCTTGGCTGATTGGTAAGATGTGCGATTCTTAATGTGGCTGGGAAGCCGAAGTTAGTCACAAATAAATAAATTGAAGCACGAAATCGTGCTAAAATATTGGAAATAAAAGGTTTTTCGAAACCTTATTAAAACCGTAAAAAGTCTACACGTAACTACCAAAACAGATATAAGTTCATGCTAGAAATATGGGATGAGATTTTAATGAACCAAGATTTTCGACAAGAGTGTAGCCTATCATGATTTAATTTACACATTGAAGCCCTAGTTATGAAGTGAAAATATGAAATAAAGTTAGGAATTAAAATAGGATCTAGCGTACCTTAAAATACTCTGTTATATGCTGATGACCATATAGTTGTGCAGGAAACGTAAGTTAATTTACACAGAGCAGAGTACAGATTGAGCAGAAACCACAATAGCTTACCCTTGACTATATCTGCAAACGAAAGGATCCAGTCAGATCTAAAATCAAAACAAATGAAAAAATCTTAGAACAAGTGTCCCACTTCAGTTATCTATGATGTGATATTTCTTTTAACTATGACAAAGACACTGAGAAGGCAAGAACTTTCAGAAAACAAACAAGAAAAGTTATACAAATGAAATTCTTTAAAGTTAAGGCTATGTTTATTCTTGTACATGGCTCAGGATCATGGACAGTAGCAAAAAAAGAAGAGTCACACATTCAGTACAAGACATGGAGTTCATGACATATGTAAGGGGCTGTAGTAAAAAATATAAAGTTAAGAATGAAGCAGAAGTATCAGTTAACGACAAGATATAAGAGAATAAAATGAATCAGAAAGATCATGTTAATATAACGACAGAGAAGGTAATGAATTACAGGCCGACTGGAAAGAGAGAACTAGGCAGACCTCACAAGAGATGAATAGTTGATAGAGACTGAAAAAGATGACAATAACACCTAATTCTTGGAAGGAAATGCAATCGTGTCATAGAAAATATTTACTATGATACTTTCCGACAAGGAAGAAGTTTGCATTTCCAATATAAATAAGCTGCTGAAGTTTTATACAGAGAATAAACTTTGATTAATAAAATTGACCACTTACCATATTAACAATAATAATAATAAAAGGAATCGCGGAATATTGGTCACACTTGTAATTCAAGATAAATACAACGGTACCACGGCACAGCTCACACTTGCAATACCAAGTGTCCAGGACCCACGCCCATGTCGTTTAAGGTAGCGAAGATTAGAGTGGCTACACGGACTAGTCACATCCAAAAGTTCCACCACAAAATGGCTCATTATTTTTTGAAGTTAGTCCAGGACCTCGCTGTTTACGTGCTCGCCATGTTAAAACCCCGCACTCTCCGCAGGATTCGAGACAGACGCGATTCTTAAACAGAGCCTATGTTGACCGGCAACTGCTTCCGCACTCCACTTCCGCTCGCCGCCATATCCAGGCACCCGAATGTGAACACGTTGCGTCCTTGCAGTACACCAAGCGCCGACTGACCACTCGCGATGCTCCGTGCCCTGTCTTCTCTCTGTCACAGCATCGCAGCAAGTCACGGCTCATAAACGATCGTCTATTTGAACTATATGTTCAAACTGAAGCGTTTTTCGTAAGTACTGGTGGATTTGGATGTTTACGTTGTCTTTTTCATCAAATTTTCTTCATAAACAACGCAATTGTTAAAGATGAGAAGCTACCCAATCGACAAATAATCCCTTTCTAGAACAAAGAGAAATGCAGAATCAGCCCAGTTTTTCCTTATTGCTATTGTTACTCAAGTAAATTTTTAAAGTTTCAGTCATGAAAATAAAGGCATACCCATGACGGGTCAGTTGTACCAAACTACGATTAGACAGAGGAGTGAAGAGAGAAGTTATTTTCTGTGCTCTTTAGGATCTACGTATTGTGGTAACTGCAATCGTAAACTGAGATCTGAAACTAATGTAAAAATGCAAGGGTGAATAGGGGAGGGGGTGGGGGGATGCGGGAGTCCTCGATATTTCGAGCTCCACTCCCACCCCCTGAATCAGATAATTCTTATTTAAATCCCATACAAAGTCAAACTTTGTTCAGTATAAAAGAGTCAGTTTGTAGATAGAGGCCCTATGTAAAATGTAGACATACGTACCTTTTTACCTTTGATCAGGCCATGGAAGTTGACAGTGGGTGTGTTCAGGATTTTTGAACTTTTGTAAAACGTGCGAAGGTTAAAGATTGTAGAATGGTAGGCAGCTGCCTGCCAGACTCAATTACTTTACATTAACACTTTGTCTGTAGGACTGAAGAACCCGGTAGAAATTGAAGAAGCAAATGCGGCAAGAAGTGAGGAGTCGATACGATTATGGTTGTTGCTGCTAGATGGACAGTGCAAGAAATCCTTCCATTTATAATTAAATGGGATTTCAGTGAATCGTTACCCTGTAAACTACCTACAATGCAATACTCCTTGACCGTTCGTACTTCAGCTGCATCATGCGAGAATCTTTCTAAACTGGAACTAATAAATCTTCGTTCTACCATGAATCAATAACAATCAATCAATCTGTTCATTTTATGAGTTGAAAGAAAATTTTTTAACAAAACGGATTTCAACATCGTTACTAAGAATTTCAGTTAAATAAAGGTACCAAAGTGTTTACTATAATAATATCAATAGTAAATAGTCTCTCGGACAAAC
This sequence comes from Schistocerca gregaria, assembly GCF_023897955.1. Classification (NCBI taxonomy): domain Eukaryota; kingdom Metazoa; phylum Arthropoda; class Insecta; order Orthoptera; family Acrididae; genus Schistocerca; species Schistocerca gregaria. Next base: position 785,816,872 of record NC_064921.1, on the reverse strand, counting down.
TTTATGAAAGTGTCTTAAACTTGTATATATAAATTACAAGGTGACTTTATTATTGTGTTCTTTGTTGTTTGTTTGTACTTTACCAGATTGTTGTTGTGCTGATTTTTTATGTTTCTCTCCTAAATCTTTAGGTATGTACACTCCTGGAAATTGAAATAAGAACACCGTGAATTCATTGTCCCAGGAAGGGGAACCTTTATTGACACATTCCTAGGGTCAGATACGTCACATGGTAACACTGACAGAACCACAGGCACACAGACACAGGCAACAGAGCATGCACAATGTCGGCACTAGTACAGTGTATATCCACCTTTCGCAGCAATGCAGGCTGCTATTCTCCCATGGAGACGATCGTAGAGATGCTGGATGTAGTCCTGTGGAACGGCTTGCCATGCCATTTCCACCTGGCGCCTCAGTTGGACCAGCGTTCGTGCTGGACGTGCAGACCGCGTGAGACGACGCTTCATCCAGTCCCAAACATGCTCAATGGGGGACAGATCCGGAGATCTTGCTGGCCAGGGTAGTTGACTTACACCTTTTAGAGCACGTTGGGTGGCACGGGATACATGCGGACGTGCATTGTCCTGTTGGAACAGCAAGTTCCCTTGCCGGTCTAGGAATGGTAGAACGATGGGTTCGATGACGGTTTCGATGTACCGTGCACTATTCAGTGTCCCCTCGACGATCACCAGAGGTGTACGGCCAGTGTAGGAGATCGCTCCTCACACCATGATGCCAGGTGTTGGCCCTGTGTGCCTCGGTCGTATGCAGTCCTGATTGTGGCGCTCACCTGCACGGCGCCAAACACGCATACGACCATCCTTGGCACCAAGACAGAAGCGACTCTCATCGCTGAAGACGACACGTCTCCATTCGTCCCTCCATTCACGCCTGTCGCGACACCACTGGAGGCGGGCTGCACGATGTTGGGGCGTGAGCGGAAGATGGCCTAACGGTGTGCGGGACCATAGCCCAGCTTCATGGAGACGGTTGCGAATGGTCCTCGCCGATACCCCAGGAGCAACAGTGTCCCGAATTTACTGGGAAGTGGCGGTGCGGTCCCCTACGACACTGCGTAGGATCCTACGGTCTTGGCGTGCATCCGTGCATCGCTGCGGTCCGGTCCCAGGTCGACGGGCACGTGCACCTTCCGCCGACCACTGGCGACAACATCGATGTACAGTGGAGACCTCACGCCCCACGTGTTGAGCAATTCGGCGGTACGTCCACCCGGCCTCCCACATGCAAACTATACGCCCTCCTTCAAAGTCCGTCAACTGCACATACGGTTCAGGTCCACGCTGTCGCGGCATGCTACCAGTGTTAAAGACTGCGATGGAGCTCCGTATGCCACGGCAAACTGGCTGACACTGACGGCGGCGGTGCACAAATGCTGCGCAGCTAGCGCCATTCGACGGGCAGCACCGCGGTTCCTGGTGTGTCCGCTGTGCCGTGCGTGTGATCATTGTTTGTACAGCCCTCTCGCAGTGTCCGGAGCAAGTATGGTGGGTCTGACTCACCGGTGTCAATGTGTTCTTTTTTCCATTTCCAGGAGTGTATATTACAGTTACTAGTATGTACAGCACTTGACTTTTTATGTCAGCCATTACACTTACATTAATAACCTTTTAGCAGATGTTCTCTACAACTACATAAATATCCAAGCAAACCTTGGCAGGGGCTTTTTGTTACGTCACCCCGGGCCCCCGACGGTCCGCCACTGGTATTTATGGAGTGTGCTACGTTAACTGCGCTGCTCTTGTTGGTGTAGGAGCCGTTTCGGAACTGGTTGGACCCATTCAGTCTGTGTTCCTCTTCCGTCTGGGAGCACTTTTTTAATCTCTGGTTCTTCAGCTCCCTTGCGGCCAGCGTGAGCACAGTGCGATGACATTGTATTTCTGTCAGAGACAGTCAAGGACTTGGAAGAACAGTTGAACGGGATGGACAGTGTCTTTAAAGGAGGCTATAAGATGAACATCTGTCAGGACTGGTTCTCACAAGGCAATCAGTAGTTCTAATGGAATGTTGTCAATTCCCGGTGTCTTGTTTCGACTCAGATCATTCAGTGCTCTGTCAAACTCTTCACGCAGTATCGTATCTCCCATTTCATCTGTATCTACATCCTCTTCCATTTCTATAATATTGTCCTCAAGTACATCGCCCTTGTATAGACCCTCTATATACTCCTTCCACCTTTCTGCTTTCCCTTCTTTGCTTAGAACTGGGCTGCCATCTGAGCTCTTGATATTCATACACGTGGTTCTCTTCTCTCCAAAGGTCTCTTTAATTTTCCTGTAGGCAGTATCTATCTTACCCCTAGTGAGATAAGCATCCAGATCCTTAGATTTGTCCTCTAACCATCCCCGCTTACGCATTTTGCACTTCCTGTAGATCTCATTTTTGAGACGTTTGTATTCCTTTTTGCCTGCTTTATTTACTGCATTTTTATATTTTCTCCTTTCATACATTAAATTCAATATTGCTTCTGTAATCCAAAGAGTTCTACTAGCCCTCGTCTTTTTACCTACGTGATCCTCTGCTGCCTTCACTATTTCATTCCTCAAAGCTGCTCATTCTTCTTCTAATGTATTCCATTCTCCCATTTCTGTCAATTGTAGCCTTATGCTCTCCCTGAAACTCTGTACAACCTCTGGTTTAGTCAGTTTATCCAGGTCTCATCTCCTTAAATTCCCACCTTTTTGCAGTTTCTTCAGTTTTAATCTACAGTTCATAACCAAGATTGTGGTCAGAGCCCACATCTGCCCCTGGAAATGTCTTACAATTTAAAATGTGGTTCCTAAATCTCTGTCTTACCATTATATAATCTATCTGAAACCTTCTAGTATCTCCAGGTTTCTTTCGTGTATACTACCTTCCTTCGTGATTCTTGAACCAAGTTATGTTCTGTGCAAAATTTTACCTGGCGCCTTCCTCTTTCATTTCATAGCCCCAATCCATACGTTTCCTTCTCTCCCTCCTCCTACTACCGAATTCCAGTCACGCATGACTATTAAATTTTCGTTTCCCTTCACTATCTGAATAATTTCTTTTATTTCATCATTCATTTCTTCAATTTCTTTGGCATATGCAGAGCTAGTTGTCATATAAACTTGTACTACTGTAATAGGAGTGGGCTTCGTGTCTATCTTGGCCACAGTAATGCGTTCACTATACTGTTTCTAGTAGCTTACCCGCACTCTTATTTTGTTATTCATTATTAAACCGACTCCTGCATTACCCCTATTTGATTTAGTATTTATAACCCTGTATTCGCCTGAACAAAAGTCTTCCACATCCTGCCACCGAACTTCCCTAATTCGTACTATATCTAACTTTTACCTATTGATTTCCCTTTTTATCTTATGCTTGACAAATGACTGTACTGGGTTGTATTTAGTGACCAGAAGTGTGTGACCCCCAAATAGTGAAATATCAGGTATGGAAAGCAGTTTGCTATTGGAGTGACAGATCTGGACCCAACGAACACATTGGCTGAACGCTACAAAACATATTCCAGTATTTCAGTGAAGGAGGGATATACCGATTAAAATGTCATCCTTATGATAGTTTCGTTTCATAACTGTCGGTACCTAAAAAGATCATTTCCTACAGATGAAGAGTGATGTGCACACATGATGGCTGCGGGGTGTGTCTAGACCTCACTGGAAATTTTCTTCTGGAGATCGCAGCACTGAATGCGCAGCGAACATACACGTTGACATCTTACAGACTATGAGAAAAGCAGCTTCATTAGTTTGAGAGAACTGGGAATATTATACCGACAAATTACACAGATAGCTGGAATGGCTGCAGAACGAGTTATTACAAGAGACGAGACAAGTCGGCACGAATTCATCCAGAAGGAATAAATAATTGTGAACTCACAGAACTCTTTCACTGGCTCATATCTGTCAAATACTGCCCAGTATGGGATGCCTAGGAAATCTCTTTCTCGAATCTCTAGACGACAATCAAACACATCGTAATAATGAGTCTTATTACGAAATGAACAAAAACAATACTTAACTTTGTGTTACACAGATGTGTCGCAAGCAAAAGGCGACAGACAAAATAATAAATCTCTTCAGTATAACAATACCAAAGCCCGTGTTACATAGATATTCCTAGCATCTACATCTACATCTACATCAGTACTCCACAAGCCGCCTGGTGGTGTGTGGCGGAGAGCACCATGGGTACCTCTATCGGTTCTCTCTTCTATTCCAGTCTCGTATTGTTCGTGGAAAGAAGGATTTTATCCTCATGGTCTCTTCGTGAGGGTATACGTTGGAGGGAGCAATATACTGCTTGAGTCCCTGGTGAAGGTATGTTCTCGAAACTTCAACAAAAACCCGTACCGAGTTACTGAGCTTCCCCCTTGCAGAGTCTTCCACTGGAGTTTATCTATCATCTCCGTAACGCTTTCGCGATTGCTAAATGATCCTGTAACGAAGCGCGCTGATCTCCGTTTTGATCTTCTCTATCTCTTCTATCAACCCTATCTGGTACGGATCCCACACTGCTCAGCAGTATTCAAGCAGTGGGCGAACAAGTGTACTGAAACCTACTTCCTTTGTTTTCGGATTGCATTTCCTTAGGATTCTTCCAATGAATTTCAGTCTGGCATCAGCTTTACCAACGATCAACTTTATATGATCATTTCACTTTAAATCACACCTAATGCGTACTCCCAGATAATTTATGGAATTAACTGCTTCCAGTTGCTGACCTGCTATTTTGTAGCTAAATGATAAGGGCTCTATCTTTCTATGTATTAGCAGCACATTACACTCGTCTGCATTGAGATTCAATTGCCTTTCCTTGCAGCATGAGTCAATTCGCTGCAGATCCTCCTGCATTTCAGTACAATTTTCCATTGTTACAACCTCTCGATATACCACAGCATCACCACAAAAAGCCCCAGTGAACTTCCTATGTCATCCACAAGGTCATTTATGTATATTGTGAATAACAACGGTCCTACGACACCCCCCTGCGTAACTCCTGAAATCACTCTTACTTCGGAAGACTTCTCTCCATTGAGAATTACATGCTGCGTTCTGTTATCTAGGAACTCTTCAATCCAATCACACAATTGGTCTGATAGTCCATATGCTCCTATTTTGTTCATTAAACGACTGTGGGAAACTGTATCGAACGCCTTGCGGAACTCAAGAAACACGACATCTACCTGGGAACCCGTGTCTATGGCCCTCTGCGTATCGTGGACGAATAGCGCGAGCTGGGTGTCACAAGACCGTCTTTTTCAAAACCCATGCTGGTTCCTACAGAGTAGATTTCTAGTCTCTAGAAAAGTCATTATACTCGAACACAGTACGTGTTCCAAAATTCTACAACCGATCGACGTTAGAGATATAGGTCTACAGTTCTGCACATATGTTCGACGTCCCTTCTTGAAAACGGAGATGACCTGTGCCCTTTTCCGATCCTTTGGAACGCTAAGCTCTTCTAGAGACCTACAGTACATCGCTGTAGGGAGGGGGGCAAGTTCCTTCGCGTGCTCTGTGTAAAGTCGAACTGGTATCCCATCAGGTCCAGCGGCCTTTCCTCTTTTGAGCGATTTTAATTGTTTGTCCATCCCTCTGTCGTCTATTTCGATATCTACCATTTTGTCATCTGTGCGACAATCTAACGAAGGAACTACGGTGCAGTCTTCCTCTGTGAAACAGCTTTGGAAAAAGACAATTGGTATTTCGGCCTTTAGTCTGTCATCCTCTGTTTCAGTACCATTTTGGTCACAGAGTGTCTGGGCATTTTGTTTCGATCCACCTACCGCTTTGATATAAGACCAAAATTTCTTAGGATTTCCTGCCAAGTCAGTACATAGAAATTTACCATCGAATTCATTGAACGCCTCTCGCATAGCCCTCCTCACGCTACATTTCGCTTCGTGTAAATTTTCTTTGTCTGCAAGGCTTTGGCTATGTTTATGTTTGCTGTGATTAGAGCTTGTATCCAAGTTGCTAGTCTTGAAGCTGCTGTGGAACTGGCCCGCGACCAGTCTGGCGCCGCGTTTATGTCCTCCTCACATAGTGTCCGCTGCTGTTGTGTTGTCGTCCTGGAGAGGGGTCGTCAGCGTGAGATTGGCTGACGTCTTTTCACAGCCATCTCTGCTCTATTGTTCACGGTTGACGTGCCGGTGATTGATTTTACGCAGTAACGGTATCAATAGACGGATGAGAACAGCTGATATCCGGTCAGATTTTACACAGGACAGTCATCATGATCAACTGCAAACACAATAGTCTACTGGCAGTCTGACTGACCTTAACTTAAGTCGTTTACCACACACGCCATACTGTAGTGGCTTGTGACTGTAGCGACCCGAAGTTAGACCAGAACTGTTTACAAAGATGTTATGGGGGGGAGGGGGTATGGTACTGCGTCGTATTGCAAATAGCTATTACTCGCGAAAGCAACAGTTCGGCCTCCTTCTGTATCTACAGTGTCTGCCCAGCCAACTGACTCACACTACGGAATCCTACAGAAGTACGTCAGTCTACAGCTGTAATCAAGCAGCAGCCGACGCCTCCCAGTCGCTTAATGCACCTGGCTGCACGGCAGCATCAGCGTAAGCCTTTGTCCTCTTCCTTCAGCTGTTGATCCGAGATTGGAGCGTTGACCGATTCCTGAATAATAACAACCAGGCCCTGATCATCGACACTGTTCCAGAAGTTTCCAAGCGAAACAGAAGCACGGCTAGCCGCGTGGGATTAGCCGAGCGGTGTAAGGCGCTGCAGTCATGGACTGTGCGGCTGATCCCGGCGGAGGTTCGAGTCCTCCCTCGGGCATGGGTGTGTGTGTTTGTCCTTAGCATAATTTAGGTTAAGTAGTGTGTAAGCGTAGGGACTAATGACCTTAGCAGTTGAGTCCCATAAGGTTTCACACCCATATGAATATTTTTAGAAGCACGGCTCTTCCGAAAACTCAGCACTTAGCAGCCGTGCTTAAACACCCAGCTTCAGCCCGTCATCATCGGTACAGCTGGACGCATAGCCCGTGCCAGTTATCGCCAGACTTATGAGACATCCATGACTGCCGTCCCAGGGCTACAAAGCGACAACCACCTTGTGACTGCCTGAGCCCATCCAGCTGGAAATCTGTGACCACCTCACGATAAAAGCCACGCAGTGAGTTCCAGCCAGCTCCGCGCAGTGGGGGTCCGCTGCTGTCACCCTCCAGCCTGGACCTGGCCGCAGGGTGTCTCGTCGCTGACACACTACCCCGTTCCCCGCAGCTGGCTCTCCTGTGCCTCCTGAATCCTTCCTTGTCATGCTGACAAAGTTTTATGAACTTATTTGTAAAAATGTAAACAGTGGAACTTAAAATGTCCTGTGTTGCCTCTCTTGCAGCAAGTGGGCACGTTTGACGCCCTACCGCCATTAAAGAACATGTTCATGTTAGTGAAACCAGTTCCTCAGCATTTGGTTCTCATTCAGTAGAGTCTAAGAATTGTTTTAATGACCTCACTAAAATCATCACCATCCAAGACAGAAGAAGACAGACCACTGAATATCGTAGAAGAAACAGAGATTAACAATCACTTGACGAAGCACTGGCTAAAGTCGTTAATAATATTTAATGAACACACATAGTTACGAAATGAGATGTGTACACAGACTTTTAACAATTTTTTAACTGAATAGGTTCACATTATGGTTTCCTCCGTTATCCTGCAAAGTTAACTGATTATTACGTCAAGGTATGCTGGTTCAACATTAGATCCACGTCCGAGTTTACAACCTCGTTATGTGGTGAACATAGATATTGTTGCGTTACGTCCATCTTGCAGAGTGTTTTACTCGTGACAGTTAACGTTAGTTTCATCTGATTTATAAATTCTGCCCTTACATATTTCACAAATTTTACATTACGTTTTACACTGAACAATAGGTTTAAAGCACCACATTTTCGAAACACCGCAACTGTCTCCTCTTGCAACGCATGTCTGATATTTGGCTCAACGGTGGCGGCAAACTTTCTCTGTAACGGTGCAAAATCGTGGCGCTCTGCGACGTCACGCTCGGGATAGACAACATTTCAGATATGTGAGGGGAAGGCCAGAAATCAGAAGCTCACCTGATCTCGAAAAGGTCGCCCCAGCCTCACATACCGAATTTTTCCTCTTCGTTTGACACCTCTGCGATGTAGGGCAGAGCAGGGACGGCAAAAGTTGAAATCACGCAATTCGCTCATAAATGGCCAAGGAAAACACTGCAAACACACCCCCGCTCAGGCTTTGAGGGGTGGCATACAGGCCATTTATGAAACCCTCCTATGCCTTGGGACGTTTATTCCCAGACACTTTGTGGTCGTAAACCACATTTTCCGGTGTGATGAGTAACAAGAAGACGTTATTGACAATCTCCGATACTGCTAACATCTCCCAGAGATTTCAACCCTTCTCTAACGACATTTTGAGGCTGCATCCCCATCCAACGTGATGTACTCCTTTGCAGCCTAGCACGACTTCAATTCTTGCTCTAGTGTACAGAATGGACTTACTTAGGGCGGTTCAGCAGCATCCGACGAAATATGAACGTCATCCGAAGCAGGAAATGGGTCTTATGCTATTTCAGCGCCTATTTCATGCTCTTCTATGGCGACATCGCCGAGTGGTTCCAAATTGACACATCCGTGACTAAATCGACAAAAGATACTTCTAACATCCTTCCCCCCGGCCCCTGCAGTTCATCTATAACGTCAGACATTCCTGATTCCAGAATGAGATTTTCACTCTGCAGCGGAGTGTGCGCTGATATGAAACTTCCTGGCAGATTAAAACTGTGTGTCCGACCGAGTCTCGAACTCGGGACCTTTGCCTTGCGCGGGCAAGTGCTCTACCAACTCAGCTACCGAAGCTCCTGATTCCATTTTATCACAGACATCTTCAACCTGTCTCTTGTCAGTAGTATATATCCTACTGAGTGGAAGCAAAGTTTAACCCAGCCTATACCCAAGACTGACAACCCTAAGTCGCCAGGTGACTACAGGCCGATCAGCATACTACCTGCAATATCTAAAGCCCTAGAATACATTGTCCATGAACAGCTGACGGATTACCTCAAAACCCATAACATCCATGACGAATATCAGTCAGGCTTTCGAAAGCACCATAGTACAGCAACTGCATTAATCAAAGTAACTGATGACATTAAACATGCTATGGACAGACGTGAAGCTACTATCCTAACACTGATTGACTTTAGCAAGGCTTTTGACACAGTTGACTTCGATATATTACTAATTAAAATGAAACAGCTGAATTTCTCAATCAGCGCAATACACTGGTTCGACAGCTACCTCAAAAACAGAAGTCAACAAGTCGTTTGTGGGTCGGAAAAGTCATCATGGAAAAGCGTGCACTCTGGAGTTCCCCAAGGCTCCGTCCTTGGTCCACTACTCTTCTCACTGTATATTAATGATATTTCTTCAGTGATTCACTCCTGCAGCTACCATCTATATGCTGACGACATCCAACTGTACATAAGTGCAAGCCCCAAAAACATTGCTGGCGCAGTAGCGAGTATGAACGCAGATCTTTGCTCTGTTTCTCGATGGGCACAGAACCTAGGTCTGAAACTAAACCCCAAGAAATCCCAGGTCACACTTATATCTCATCCAAAGTTAATCAGCCGGTACTTTCGCGAAACGGTCCCTAAAATACTCCTCAATGGTACCCAACTACCATACCAAAAAACAGTAAAAGACCTTGGAATAATCTTGGATGAACACCTAAACTGGGAAGAACAAACAGTCACAGCTTGCCGGAAATCGCTCTCCTCCCTACATGCAATTCAAAAATTTAGAAAAATATTTCCAACCCATGTTAAACAAAAATTAGTCCAAACACTAGTCTTGCCTAATCTTTACTACTGCGATGTAGTTCAACACGGCACGAATAGTGAAAATTCTAGATGCCTCGAGCTAGTGATGAATGCTTGCGTCAGATACGTGTGCAATATTCGGTTGTATGATCATATCAGTCCTTCATACTCCCAGCTAGGTTGGATACGCCCACATAAGGCACGCGATCTCCACACGATGTGCTTACTTCATCGATTTCTTAGCCACTGGTGCCCTCAATACTTATCTTCTCACATTAAACATCTATCATCATTCCACAATCGCAATACCAGATCGGATACGTCTATCATCTTGGCTGTACCTTTACATAACACAAAATCTTTCTCCGTGTCATTCTCCATCTCAGCCATACGACTATGGAACGCACTCCCCTGTGATCTGCGTCTTATCCAGAACTACTCAACATTCAAGAGGGAACTCAAAACTTACATATTAGGGACGGGATAGCCACCATTGTTGTGCCCCTAACATCTCTTTCTTTCTTCTCTCCATCACAGCTTCGAATTTTACCATTCTTTTTCTCTTCTTCAAACCTATCTACCTCTTATATATCTCTTTCACCCCATTCTATCGTCTTATGTCTCTGCTCGATGAGAATAACTCACAAGCTGCAAGAATATAACGAGAAAATTCCCAACTAACTGACATTCACAAAAGAAATGTATGTTTACTTTCATATACTTAGTCACTATTATTATTATTATTATTATTATTATTATTATTATTATTACTATTATCATTATTATTATCATTATTATCGTTGATTGTTATAATTATTTTTATTTTTATAACTATCATTGTACTACTGTTATAATCTCAAATTTTTTTCGTTTGACATCAATACTGCATAATACGTTAAATGTTCTTAATGTTATTTAGTAACTGTAACTCGTTCAATCTGAGTATGCCTGGTTAGGTGTAAGAGAGGGCCTGAAGGCCCTAATCTTGCCAGGTAAAATAAATGCATAAATAAATAAATAAATAAATAAATATTGAGAATCTTAAAAGTGTGCCTTTCCAGAGAAAAATTTCAGAACATTGCTAGGTGCTTACATGATGCCAACTGTCACCTGAGGTGTATCAAGTAGTTGCCTACCAGCAGGCGTCCACTACTACTTCGAAGGTTTTCTTTGTAAGGGCACATTCTTAAAATTCTTAATAAATGGAGGTGGATGCCACTGAAGTCACTGCTCAACTGTGGGTCTAAGACGAACCCCTGCCACTACACACATCAAAAACAGTTTTGCATCACGCCGGTTCCCAGAACTAGATGTTGACTGTGCATGTTGTATCATAGACCCGGTCCCTTTGACTGATCAGAGATGTCACTAAACCCGGCCTAAGATGTAAACAACTATGCATGAGTAGCGCCTAATAGAGGGTGGGGGTGCAACAGCTGATCAGTTAAAGTCATTCCAGCAGAAAGGAGATACATGGCTCCTGTTGTCTGTAGATAAACCGTGTCTAGACGGTCAATACCGTGGTTCGATCGCGTCCGATTTGTTAGTTTGTGCCAGAAAGGTTTCTCAACAAGACGTCTCGGAGTGAACCAAAGCAACGTTGTTCGTACATGGACGAGATACAGAGAGACAGAAACTGTCGATGACATGACTCGCTCACGCCGCCCAAGGGCTACTACTGCAGTGGAAGACCGCTATCTACGGATTACGGCTCGGAGGAACCCTGACAGCAACGCCATGCTTGATACTGCTTTCGTGCAGTCACAAGACGTCGTGTTACGATTCAAACGGTGTGCAATAGGCTGCATGATGCGCAACTCCAATCCCGACGTCCATGGCGAGGTCCATCTTTGCAACCACGAAACCATGCAGCACGGTACAAATGGACCCAGCAACGCGCCGAATTGACCGCTCAGGATTGGCATCACGTGTTTTTCACCGATGAGTGTCACATATGCCTTCAATCAGAAAATCATCGGAGACGTGTTTGGAAGCAACCCGGTCAGGCTGAGCGCCTTTAACACACTGTCAAGCGAGTGCAGCAAGGTTGATGCTCCCTGCTGTTTGGGGCGGCATTATGTGGGGCTGACGTATGGAGATGGTGGTCATGCCATCCTCCGACCAATAGTGAAACCATATCAGCAGCATATTGGTGAGGCATTCGTCTTCATGGACGGCAGTTCGCGCCCCCATAGCGCATATGTCGTGAATGAATTCCTTCAGGATAACGTCATCGCTCGACTAGAGTGGCCATCATGTTCTCCAGACATGAACCCAATCGAACTTACCTGGGATAGATTGAAAAGGGATGTTTATGGACGACGTGATCCACCAACCACTCCGAGGGATCTACGCTGAATCGCCGTTGAGGAGTGGGACGATCTGGACCACCAATGCCTTGATGAACTTGTGGATAGTATGGCACGACGAATACAAGCATTTATCGGTGCAAGAGGACGTGCTTCTGGGTATTAGAGGTACCGGTGTGTACAACAGTCTGGACCACCACCCCTGAAGGTCTCGCTGAGAGGTGGGACAATATGCAATATGTGGTTTTCATGAGCAATAAATATGACGGAAATGGTATTTTTGTTGATGTCTATTCCAATTTTCTGTACGGGTTCCGGAACTCTCGAGAGCCGAGAGGTGGAAAACGCTTTTTGATGTGTGTATTCAAGGATGTATCACTGTGGAACCGCTCTGTGATGACGCCAGAGGAGGGCGTGAAGCATGAGTAGTGATAAAGCGTAATAACTATTTGATGCTACAGATCACATTTTGTCGAATGGTTTTCTGTGTTCCATAGTGATCCCATCCTGTACACCAGAACAAAAACTCCAGTCGCACTGCACTCCCTAGGGATGAGATCGCTTTCAGTTACGCAATAGCAGACAATTACGTTCTACTGATCAGTGTATTTGTCCACAGTCTTACACACACAGTCTACACAGTCTTAATGACGAAAGCGATTATACATTAGAGTATAAAAGTAGGAGATGAGGTTCTGGCGGAAGCAGAACTGTGAGGACTGATCGTGACTCGTACTTGGGTAGCTCAAGCGTACAAAACTTGTCCGCGAATGGCAAACGCCCCGAATTCGAGTCTCGACCCGGCACACAGTTTCAATCGGCCAGGAAGGTTCTTATACTACAATCGTTTCATGTAACGGTTCTGCACTCTTAGCTGTGCATTTCCATGTTTTCATTTCACGACAGTACTGTCCAATACGAACAACAGCTGTGTCCGTTTAGCGTCTAATAGCTAGAACATGTACGCAGCACAAAATGTATATCACAGAGCTAAAACAGAGAACGGACACGATCGTGATAAAACAGACACAGTTATCAGTAGATTTTCAATTCCAACGGGAATCTCTGTATCCTAGACCAGCGTCAGTTTTAACATCATACAGATTTCAAACTTGACACACATATCGTTTGATACAGACGTGCGCAAAATATAAGTAACCCTTTGTGCGTAACACTAAGCAACATTTTCAAAACTTCCCGTGTCTAATGGCATCTTGCGAAGTGATAGCAATTGGCTGCAAGGAGTGTGATACTCGAAACACCAGGCGAGCTGAATCGCTTAGACACGGAGAACAGAGGGCGGCGCTACTCAGACACTGCCGCCGAGTGTGCCCTGCAGACGTGCGATGACACGCCACCCATTTGCCACGGCCGCTCTCGGCGCGCGGAGTGGTGTCGAGACGATTCCGCATTTCACGCTCAGTGCAACCACAATTTATCATCCGTGTCCGTGTTCAAAGATCCCACAGTGGTGGTGTACACCAGCCAGGGCACACTGGAACGGAAGGCGAGGCACAGTGCGAAACTGGTTTCCACCTGTATTATTTATCTATTTATTTATTGTTTCGATTAATCCTTGATGTGCATCATCAGCTGCAATCTTTATAAGGTAATACACGAAAAGGTGTATTGATAAGGTAAGGAATGAGGAGGTTCTGTGCAGAATCGGAAAGGAAACGAATATCTGGGAAACACTGAGAAGGTGAAGGGACAGGATGGTAGGACATCTGTTAAGACAAGAGGGACTGACTTCCATGGTAGTAGAGGGAGCTGTAGAGGGCAAAAACTGTAAAACAAGACAAAGATTGGAATACATCCAGAAGATAATTGAGGACCTAGATTTGTAACGTAGCAGGTTATTACGAGATGACATTCGTTGTAGTAAGACACCGAGATGTTGGGTACGGTGGCTGCAGGGTGGCTACGTATTTTTTCGCTTTGCTCACAGTGCAGCTGACGGTGCCTGCCGTGAGAACTGCATAGAGTAACTTTCAGTCGGTACGAAAATTCATACCATCTACGTATGTAAATAATCCAAATTAGTTATTATTCGACTTTGTTCAAATTTGGTATACAGCCTTTTGATATTAATGGAATAATGCTGTCAAAATTGAAGATTTTTATTTATTATTGTTTCAGAGATAGTGACAATTACCTAAATGTACTAAATCCTACGCTTATGTTTTAAAACCCAGTTAGGAACAATAACAAATTGACTTTCTTTATCATCTGAAGCCATTACAAAGTTATCAATGCATAAAATCCATTAATCAGAATTTAGTTTTTAAAACTTTACTTACTTTATATTACGTAACACAAAAATTCCTCAAAATTATTATTTCCTTATAATTTTTCTGTGTCATTGCATGAGAATGATTGAGAGAGTGTACAGGTATGTGTGGCATACGTTAAAACTTAATATGTCACTTTACGTAAGACCTTGTACCAGCGAACTTTGGGAAAGCTATGGTGCAACCACGATTCAGATGACGTATGTCGGTGTGAGCTTGCTTTTGTATAAAAGCAGCCAGAATAAAAGTTAGAGGTGGATTAAGTTTATTTATCAATTTGGAGAACATTTTAACTTTTCTTATTTTAATTAAACAATATACTAGAAATTGAAGTTTTAATGGCGTTAATTACGATCAGATTATTGATTGCATAAGGTAAGCTTTGCCTCGAGAATAATCTGGAAGGAAAATTCTGATTGGTTGTTTAGATCAACAGCCAATCAGAACTAAGCTGCTCCCGCGCGAATATAGTGAAGTGGGCTGAGAGTAGAGGGGCTCGAGATAGTCGCTTACTAACCGGCCTACGGATGGCACTGTGTTAGATAGCTTCGTAAAGATAGTCTGTAAGAAGAAGAACTAGTGAGTTCATTTCGGTTAGAAAGTGTCGTCACAGAAGCGACTGGAGTTACGAACATTTTAATGAAAGTCTCGTGTTTCTAAATTAAATGGTTGGAGATTTATGAGCATGTGAAATTTCTGGTCGCCGTAACAGTTCCGTGTGGCATATTCCATGCTTTGTACAGGATACTTTGGCGAGCACTTCTTATTAAGAAGACCACTGAAACGACCGAATGTTTAACTCGCGAATAGTTGTGGGTCTGTGACGGTCAGAACGTGAAAATTAGTCGGTTCGGACTTGCAAAAATTCTGGCTGCTTTTCGAGTGAAAATATGTTGTACAGACAGTGAACTTTGAATGACAGAGTACTAACATTGTAAATACGGAATTGATAGCCATTTCACGTATTTCCATATGAATAAAAAGTAGATTCAAACTAATTTTAAATGCTATCGGCAAGTAGACCGCATACTCCGAACGCCCGATTTTTTAGATATAATCTTTCCGGAACTGACTTTCAATTTGAGTTACGCGGCCTCTGTGTGGTAGGTATTAGGTTGTGGTTTTATCAACGCTGCTTTACACTGCCTAGAACGCATCTGCTACGACGGAGTGAAGGGACGTCGGAAAGAAGCATATCGAGGTAGTGGACTTTCAGTGAGTAAAAAGGAGAATGCAGACGACCGACCGCAGACCGCAAGTGTTACCCTGAGATGAAGTGGTTGGCACAGGAGAGGAATTCGTTGACAGGCGCATCACACCAGTCAAAGAACTAAAGACTCAAAAAAAAGGGGGGGGGACGAAAACTTATGTAAGGCAAGAAAACGTAACTGAAATGAAAAGATGTACGGGATGACCGTACACACAAAATAATAAAATAATGTCATGTTCTGATCGACAAAAGAGAAAGGAATGACCCAGCGTTAATAGTGATCAATTTTACTCTAGCTACCATACGTCGAGTGTAAAATACCATAAAACAACATTGAGAGCTCCCGTAATACCTAGAAAGGACCAAAGTTAAAATAATAACTTGCTAATAAACAAAGTACCTGGTAGTTAAAAGATTACCAAATTCCGCTCACCATGAGCATCTCTATCTGATAAGATAATGGGTCGCAATATACCTAAAAGGTGATGAGAAACCGACCATATATGGTCATCTGTTGGATTATGTAAAATTAAGGGCAACGGTCTCTAATTTACCCAAGAAGGTCTGAAAAACATACTTGTAAAAACCCCAATTATTCAGTCTTGCTAGAGCACAACTTCGTTATATATTATCATTCCATGTTATAGTTTAAAGGTTTCATATATACCATACTTAACCATTTTGCAACTATTAACGTGTTGCTTTTCTGTGGACAACATTGGTAGTAGTTATAGTTTTAAAAATTTTCCTTGGTTTTAACACACTGTAATGGATTGGCCAGTTTCCCATGAGCCGAGCCATCGTTCTACAAGTTTAGCTATCAGCAGATGCGCATGCGCGATCCACATGAACCTTCTCTCCTTTTCGCTTTATGAAATTTCTTCGGTTTCGTCTGGACGCGCCCCTGTTAGTATACATTCAGTGCTCAGTGGGAAGTGCAGCCTCTTGCTGTTTGGTTTCACAGTGCGTTACTTCCTACCGAATTAAGTACGACAGGACATTCAGCCTTGTTTCACATCGTGGTAGTTTTACATTGGATTTCTTGGGGGAATGATGCACAATTTAAGACTGAATAACTGGGGCTTTACCAGTTCTTTTTCACTTCTGGTTAGGTAAGTAAGGAAGCTGCTTAATTTTACGTAATCCCACAGGTGACCACATAGGGGGAATTTTTGATCACTTTCTTCGTATGTGGGGACCCGCACGCTCACCAGGTACTGGAACGGAATGTGATTGGAATTTGATAGTATTTTTCTTACCATTTTGTTGTTAGGAAGTTCTTAGTTCAGCATTTGTCCTGTATTGGTATCGAGGGGGCATATCAAGGGAGGGTTGAGTGTCGTTTTATGCTATTATGTAATTAACGTCCGCTAGCTGGCTTAAAACTGCTTACTATGTTCGCGTAGTCTGTTGTTATTCAGTCCGTATGAACTTCCAGAACTGTATTCCTCTTTTCCTAATTATATCAGTTCAGTTAGAGCTCTCAGTAGTATCTTAGTTTGTATTCAGTATTACCATTACTTTTCAGCCCGAAAACTATAGAAGAATTCGTGTATCAACATTTTCCAGTTTCCCCAAATCCTGTACGTTTAAAAATTCGGAGGTTCGTGCCTTATTATTGTTCAATAGTGACCTAGTGTTGGTTACTGCACAAACGGTTTTTGGTAGTGACTTTTATGTCATATGACGAGCACTTTCCACTTTAAGTACAGTATTTTCTATTGCCATCATTTGCTGGTTACCATTCTCCAGCTTATTTAAAATAATTTCTTTTATATTATTTTTCTTATTTGTGAAGCGTCACTGATTATCTCATAAACTGCGCTATTTCGAATAATATTTTTGACCCTTATGGTTCCTTACTTACAGGGGTATACTGGTTGAGAGTCTACCAGCTCTGTCAACAACAACAAATTTAACCCCTTTGGACACCGCGTCGAAATTAACGTCGATGACAGACACGGGGACGTCCCACCTTGTTGTTTCATGTCTTTGTCAGAGTTCGTCAATAGTTGCGGCTGGCGAGGGTGACGTGCCAGAGTTCGGTCAAGGCATGAAGAGATGTTTTCAATAGCTGAGACACCTGGAGAAATTTCCTGTTTATCCAGGTCAGGACAACACGGGAAACATAAGCTTCACGTTACCTTACTGGAAGCAAATATCTCGCGGATCTATGAGGTACAGCACAACCGCAAGTCTTCACCCAGGAACATAACAGCTGTGTCGTAATTACCAACTACGGTAACCAAAAGTGATTTTATTGTGTGTCCAGTGGCAACCCATACAAGAAAACTAGGTGCTTAGTCGGTATTCTGATCGGAAGTGCAACATACCGACGTTAGTTCTCCTCGGAGTTAGGACACTGAACAGTTTACAGTGATGTTGTACAGTGAATGGGAACTCGTTTGAAACGACGATGCGATGCACTTTTGCTTACGGTGTTGCCAATGCCAGCATGCCTCTCTCTGAAAGCGCATCGGAGGAAGCCACAACAGTGATCAGTCGTCGCTGTACTAGTGCTCTAAGTCTACATGACATCGTACTGTCACTGTGAGTATTCGTCTTGCTACAAAAAAGCCCGTTTCCTATATCAGGATACGTGATGTGACCATAAGGTGTAGCACAGCCGAGCGAACATTCTGTCCTCTCGGGCAGTAGTCGCGTGGGGGATACCGAATTCCTGTAGTATGTACGGCCCTCCTGAACGGGTCGACCCCACATTCGCATGATGCTCAAAGCAGTCGCCTTACATGAAGCCCCATGGGCAAGGCCAGTGCCACTGTGGACAACAGCAAACTGTAGCCAGCAACAATCTGCGTTCAAATGCGATTTCTGAATTAGGAGCCCATTGTCTAACATTTCCTTAAACGCAGAATGTAGATGGCGTTATCTACTGCGTGCAATTGTTTTGAATTGTTAATGATCTCTAAACCCAAGTATGTAGTACTCTTTGTGACACTTTGACATTTCTCGTATGCCGCCCGGTGTGACCGAGCGGTTCTAGGCGCTTCAGTCTGGAACCGCGCGACCGCTACGGTCGCAGGTTCGAATCCTGCCTCGGGCATGGATGTGTGTGATGTCCTTAGGTTAGTTGGGTTTGAGTATTTCTTAGTTCTAGGGGACTGATGACCTCAGCTGTTTAGTCCAATAGTGCTCAGAGCCATTTGAACCATTTCTCGTATGCCGTCTTCAGAGTGTTGCAATCTGAATGGCCAGCAGTGAATTTTGTGAATTCTGTGTAACTTGAAAAGCAGTACACAGTCTACAGAAATCATCGATCCTTGTCTACCTTAACATAAAATCACGTAACCTATTATAATTTAGTAGCACTCAAACGACCTGTGTCAAATCGTAGCATCGTTTAGCTTTTCTGTCGAGTTTCATTGCTTTACTTCTTCATGATATGTATAACTACTTCAGAATGAAAACTTCACTCAACAACGAAGTGCGTGTGTGGATATGAAACTCCCTGGCAGATTAAAACTGCGTGCCAAACCGAGTCTCGAATTCAGGACCTTTGCATTACACGGGCAAGAGCTCTACTGTCCGAGCTACCCAAGCACTACTAACGACCCGTCCTCGCAGTTTTACTTCAGCTAGTACCTCATCTCCTACCTCTGAAACTTCACAATTCTCTTGCAGGAGATGAGGTAATGACGGAAGTCAAGCTGTGAGGACAGGTCGTAAATCTTGCTTCCGTATCTTAGTCGGTGTGCGTAGTGTAGTAGTTTGAGTAATAAAAGTGATAAAGCTTAGTTGCTTTCCTTTCATCTCATAAACTTAAGTGAAGTAACGCTTTACTTTGTTGTCAATAGATGTCGCTATGGACTGTCACCTATGGAGCTGTCCGCAAACAGCTTGAAACCGATTTGGCGAAAACCGATCGGCAGCGTCCGGACCCTCCGATGTGTGGCTATGATGGATCGCAGGGTCTTCCAGCACTTGTGGCCGAAACGTATCGGTTACTCCAGTTACCGAAGTTTTCTGCAGACAGGTCCGATTTTATATCAAACTGCCCCCTGACTGGAGTAGATCTGCTTGGAATTCTCTGACCTCTTGGTCGTAAAGGGCAGGGTTTCAGGTCCTGACCATCGCTGAAAATTATGGTGTATCTTGCCGAAGAAGCGGCCTCTCTTTGTTGCAGAAGACGAGTCACAGAAAGGCTTCGGTATCTGTCGGTGGCTCTGCACATCGAATAGGCAATAAAGCAAATGAAAAAAAAAAAGAAACAGGAGAATAATATAAGTGTAAGAGGAAAACAAAACAATGTCAACTTTCGCAGATGACGTAGTCACTGTGGCCGGGTGTCTAAAAACAGAACGGTTGTTTCAAGAACTGGATGGTATATTGCCCACAGAATGCAGCTAAAGGATAAGAAGGGATAAGAATGATGAGGAGTAGGAGAACAAACAATCAAACAATAGCAACTTGCTTGACATTAATGTTGGGAAAATGCGTACTGACAGGAAAAGAATTTTATACACGTAGAAAATTCTACAGGATAAATGAATCAAAGAAAATATCACGAGTAGATTGGTGCAGTCAATGAAAGCTTTCTGAAATAAGTAACAACAATACGGGTCAAGCAAGACATTCCTGAAAGTAGACATTGGGAACACAACAGCGCTGTATTTAAGTGAAACGTGAAAAGTTCGAATTGTGGTAATATCGAAGAATGTCAAATGTTAAGTGGGAAAAATACGAATGAGTTCCAAAGAGAATAGGTAATGAAAACAGTCAAAGGAAGACAGTTACTCAAGAAGGGACAGGTTTGTGGGACATATTAGTCTACGATAAGAAAAAGACGTACAGTGAAAATGAAAGTATTGGCAGTTCAAAGTCAGTAAAACAGCGTAACTAGAGGAGGCGAAACATTAAAGAACAGAAAACATGAAATGCACTAGGCTACTTATCCTCGCCTTCGTCGACAGTAATAATGTCTTTATTTTTGCAGCCAGGACCTCGAAGAGGGTCGGAGACAAACCTGCTGTCCAGTGGATATGACAAATGTCCATAGATCAGCTCTCCATCACACTGAGTCACCGATGCAAACCTGCATATTGTTGCATAGACTTCCGCAATAACGGCACCAAAACACTGTACATCATCTACCGGGGTTCCTTACTGTAGATATTCCAAATAGCCCCACAAATAAAAGTGTAATGGTTTGTGAATGAAAACGAGGTCCAGGTGGGCTGTATTATTCTTTTGTTAGCTGTGCGATTGGGCAGATTCGAGCCTCATTTTGAAGCACGTATTTAAGCTCCCAGATTCATTTTACATTTTATATAGCCGGCCGCGGTGGTCTCGCGGTTCTAGGCGCTCAGTCCGGAACCGCGGGACTGCTGCGGTCGCAGGTTCGAATCCTACCTCGGGCATGGATGCGTGTGATGTCCTTAGGTTACTTGGGTTTAAGTAGTTCTAAGTTCTAGGGGACTGATGACCACAGATGTTAAGTCCCATAATGCTCAGAGCCATTTGAACCATTTGAACATTTTATATACGGATGAAGATACGTGCTTGAAAATCACGTCAAAATAAAATTAAAATTAATACTATTTACTCTTAAATAAATACATTTTGTGCACAAAACATACCTGTGTATCTCAGTCCGTGGTTATCTTTGTACCACCTCGTTTCAATCCCGTAACTTCTACAGTGCTTTAAAAGTTTCAACTAATCTTCAACTCTCTCTAGTAGTCCCAATTTGTACAGCTAAGAGTATCGTACATCCTCAGGCTATGAAATTGCCACCAGGACGGCGGATGTCCAGCCTTCTCGTGCCCTTTGCTCACTGTATTCTACCACGTTGCGGAACACAGCCCTGCAGTCCAGAGAAACTGTAGCTCTTGTCACTCCCTATTCTCCATCACCCCGCCGCATGAGACTCAACACATGCCTAGGAATGATCTGTGAGTTTGGACCCAGGATCCATGTTCCTGTCCTGATGTGACCCAGAGATAACCTAGCAAAAGTACACAGATAATTGTGGGGTCGCCCGAACGAGAAACATCAAGAACGAAGCTCGGGGCACCACCAGAGAGGCGGACATTATGGATTAAACAATAGGACCGGGGTAGCCGTGGTAGAGTCGGCTGGCATTAAGAAGTGTGGAGTGGCCGGACGATTGTGGAACGGCAGGATGGGTGTAGTTTGCTTTAGTGTTATCTGTCTGGCGTGTTCCTGAAACGCATAACGGGAGACAGCGACTTAGTCTCTGTGAGTGCATGATCAGACAGGGTGTGATAAACCTTTTGCATTTCCTTTATGTTTTCGTCTTCCTTAAAGGCAAAGAGAGAAGATGAAGCAGTAGCTTATCATAGAGCCTATGCCTACCGTCATGTATTTTTTGACTTTCAGTCGTTAAAAAACAGAGGATATTTTCTGGTACCAGTAGGAGGAAGGAAGGATTCGCGCTCAGCTAGTGAAAGAGAGAGAAGCACGCCATTTTTAGCGAGTAATTGTAGACCGCCATTTTGGGGTCGCTTTAAATAAGTGAGGAGTATGTGTTTTATATGTGCAACGTTTAGAAAAATACAGTATTGTTTTAATAACAGAAAGGTCGTGTGAGTTACTATTTCAAACAGTACCACAATTACAAGAACTGAAGCCCACCTGTGTACTTTGGAAAAATACGAAGATCCGATAAGCTTAATGGGAACACGGTCAAGACTTCAAAGGTGAACACGGCGACCAAACGTAGCATTATAAAGAATGGTAAGCACAAATCTACAGCGGAGAATGAAACTACTTGGCCCTGCAAAATAATATGAACTAATACGAACTTATTTCCAGGCATAGCTCAGCTTATTGTGCTTGTTATTCATGCCGAAAAATTAATCTCATTAATTCAATACATTTTAAAGAGCCACACATCTCAACATTTTATTATCAAAAAAATGGTTCAAATGGCTCTGAGCACTATGGGACTCAACTGCTGTGGTCACCAGTCCCCTAGAACTTAGAATTACTTAAACCTAACTAACCTAAGGCCATCACACACATCCATGCCCGAGGCAGGATTCGAACCTGCGACCGTAGCAGTCGCACGGTTCCGGACTGCGCGCCTAGAACCGCGAGACCACGGCGGTCGGCTTTTATTATCATCTATTCCATTATTTTATTGTATTATAAGGGCTATTCTAACATTCAGTAAATAGTGGCTAGTCATATGTTCGATGATAATTTTGCACGATAGATAGTAATAATGTCGAACTTTTCATTTCACATTCACATAGAAAGTTTATTTGTAAACAGATCACCTAACTAATGACGAGGTACTGAATAGAATTGGGAAGAAAAGAAATTTGTGGCGCAACGTGACTAGAAGAAAGGATCGTTTGATAAGACATATTCCGAGACATCAACGGATCATCGATGTACTACAGTTTAGCGTGGGGTGGAAAAATCGTAGAAGAAGACCAGGAGATGAATACAGTAAGTAGATCCAGAAGGATGCATGTCGCAGTTGTTAGTTGCAGACGATCAGACTTGCACAGTATGGAGTAACATGGAGAGCTGCATCAACACAGTCTTCGGAATGAAGACTACAACAGCAAGAACATGGCTATATTATGAACATTTCTAAGGTTTTTTTTTACATTAAAAAGGAAAACAGATATGCAGATGTCAGCTAGTGATTCATACCCACCATATTTTACACATTACGGAATAGAAGGAGTTGTTAAGGAGAAACGTCGTAATTTTTTTTTCAAACGTTACTTTGCTGTCTGTCAGATACTTTATATCACTTGGTAAGTGACCAATATTTTCTGTTGCAGCACTGTGAACTCTTCTTGTATTAAAGACATGCTTAAGTGGAGTAATGAATGTAATTTCTTCTTCTGGAATTGTAATCATTAATCATGTACGTCATTGTTCCTTTATAACTGCGGCGGAGTATTAACAACACACTTCATGAGAGAATAAAAATATACTGTGAAAAAGTAGCTATAATATCCAACTCCTTAAGCACATGTCTACAAGATGATCGTAGGTGAGCACCAGACACTATTCTCGAAGCACATTTTTGAGCAATCCCAAGATTTACAGTGATTCTTAGTGCAAATGTGGCTGAACTAAATTATTTTACGCGTTGCAAAATGTGATTTTTCCAGATTACATTCCCAGTAACATGCACACCTAAGTATTTTAAGTTTACTTCGTTTTTATTATTTTCTCACCACGTGTCGTATTTATCACTGGTGTAGTAGCGCTCGATGTACAGAACTCGGAATACTGCATAGTTTAAAACCTAGGGTGAGACCATCCGTGGAAAAACGGTGTACGATACTTTTAAGAGTATTCATTACCATTTCTTTTGTTTCTATGTGTATGCTTAGACTGATTTCTATACCAGTGTCATCTGTAAAAAGAACTAATTCTGCTTGTTGTATATTAGGCGGCAGATCGTTCACATACATATGAAGAACAGTAGAGGACCTAAGACTCATCTTTGGGGAGAACAATATGTGATTTACCCTCTTTCAGAATTGCGTCCCCGGACTATATTGTTCGAATAACTAAGGACAACTTTCTGCATTCTTTTGGTTAGATGTGACATTATCCATTGGTTGGCTATACCATTAACCCACAAAACTTCAATTTATCTTGAAGAAAACTGTGATTCATATAGTCAAATGCCTTAGATAGGGTGCAGAAAATAGCAGCTGCCGCTAGTTAATTATTTGACGCTTGTAAAATCCGGTGCGTGAAAATGTAAATGGCTTTCTCACTAAGCAATCCTTCTGAAACACAAACCTTGATTTTCTGAGGACATTATTGTTGCAAAGGTGTGTTACTATTCTAGAATACATCATCTTCCCAAAATATTTGGAAAATTAAGTCCGCAGTAATAATGTAATTAATACTGTGTTCGAATGAAGAGAGTGGACCTTTACAAGGTTGAGCTGTAATTTCTGTCAGTTTCACGCTTACTCTACGCAATGTGCACTGGCCAGTCACTGCAGTAGTGTGGTAGTATACTGCGCTCTACACATATTCTGCACTTGTTATCTGGCATGTACGACTATAGTGGCAACATATCCATAGCATATTAGTTTTCTAGTCTGCTTGTCTTGGTCGGGTTCCTTCTCACTTAATTGTGTCGCAAGATGGTTTCTTTTCTTCAGTGTATTTCAGTGAATCCGCTACGAACATAAATTTTAAATTATGTAAAGTGTTTCAAAATATCTTGGCCAGTTGTGACACATGGTGTTGCTTTGGCATCTGGCACGTCTGGTAAGTTGGTCCATTGGCTGATGTTATTTTGGTGGTCAGCCTGTGAGTTCCACGCAAGAATAATTACTGTTATAGTTAAATCTTGGTTCAGCCTTATACTCTTCACATAGTTGGATTTATTTAAAGGGGCGTTACTGTGTATTTTTGCTGATTGTCGTTGGGCGTTTCTCATACTTCAACAATACTTATTCAAGGAAAATGTTGCTTTTGCGCTATAAGATTATTTTGGGGCACCATGAGTATATTACATATTTCATAAAATTGTAATTTTTTTGTGATATTTGATTGAAGCTATTCTCAGTGTTAAAGTGTTAAAGGCACTATGTTGAGTAGTGCAACTTTAGAATCGACCACAGAAAATTTCCGGATATTTGCTGTGAAATAAATTGTGAGAATCTACTGGGTAAAATTTTTAAGGGTAACAGACTATTCACAGCTCAGCCCTGTCATTCCACTCCCTCTAGCGGCATAAGGGTTGACACATCCCTACGCAAGGAACTTCTATTACATATATACGTGTAGCTAATTCTCTTGTGCCACTTCTGCTCATTTCATATGATGTTGTGAACGGTTACGCGCTCTGTATCAGCTCGTCCGTTTAGGGCAATGCCTCTGAAATGAAAAAAAGTGCCGAACAATATGATGAAGCATTTCAGATTCCCCGCAGTCATAAACACCATTAAATCCTCGCCGTATACATGGTGTAAGGTTCATGTTCTCACTGAATGTGACTTTGAAGTTCAGTCCACACACTCGAAAGGAACTCACAGACAAGTCGTTCGTTAGTTGCTGCATCCCAGTTCTGCTGCCAGTCTCACTTTAAATACGATGTGATTTCTTCCTTTAAGTTTGAACTAATATTTCTGTCCCTTTTTCAGTTTATCCTCCTCGTAATCATTATTATGCTCTCTTTCTGATTACTAGGTCTACGAGTAATATTCCTAATACTACCAAAGAGCTTTCATAAATGTAGACACCTGTAAACCCATAGTATGCTATTATGCACTCAATGTAGAGCTTCTTTATTTAGTCTTATCCTATGTGCGACACAACCTACTACGAAAGAAATTACGGTTTTGTGGTGTATTTTGATGATCTTTGCATGTAGATAGAATTCATTGTTGCCAATCGTTGCAATTTTGCTCATAATATGTAGAACTCGTATATAATTTCTGTGTAACCGAAGGTTTTAGTTTCCACCGACAGACAACCCAAAGATAACTGGTTACCCGCATTTATCTTGAACGAACTGTTACTGTTTCTTAACGCCTATTGATGGTCCACAACAGTAGGAACGTAATGGTATTACGAGACATGGAAGGAGAACATTGTGAATTTAGGACCAAATACGACATTTGACCATCAGGTTGATTACATGCCGGAGCAAACACATAATGCAATCATGCCTCCCCCAACCCTACTCACCGCAATGACCATTTAACAGTTTAATTTCTCGAAATAAGCTAGTTATAGAATTTCTATGCCAGTTATGCTAAATGTAGCTCTTCCAACAAAATTAATATCTTACTGTCTTATCATTTCGGCCAGCGACGTACGTTTTCGACTCCTCTCAAGTCAACCCACATTTTTGTCTGTTTATTGAAAAGAGACGAATCAGAGTGCCTCCTACGAGAAGAATGGATTGAGGGAGGGATCTTTCTCATCTAGTAGTGACGAAAATTGTTTTATCTCTCTGTGAAGTCGGACATATTCTTGACATAACTAGTGGTGGTTCATTTGTCGTATGCTGAGAGCATAAAAAAGTGGAACATTCTAACATGAGTAGTTTGAGAGAACATTACAGGCCTATTCCAGTTTCTTCCCATATTGCTATCGTTAGCGCCTAAACACATGGGTGTTGACGTGGCGGGCGTCGCAAACAGATGATAGGATAATGCTTTAATTGGGTTCATTTCATAATTTAACGTTATACGACGATAAGTATTTGAATTTACAGCCATTTCCACAGCTACATCAGAAATCAGTCTTTTCGTTCTTTGAAAGTTTTGCTGTAGACCCTATCTGAATGTGAGCGTTATGTATTTCTGAGTAAAAATTTGAAATGATTTGTTTACTAACCATATACCACAATTCTGTGCTTTTAACCCACTATACTCGCAGAAAACCGTGATGAATTTTGATAATGTGTTTTCTGCAAAATGGAGCAGCATTTTTTCATGCAAATAATGTTCTAGGAACAGTGAGTACGAAAAAGTAACTTCCGTGATCTGTTGTTTTGTAAAGTTTTCCAGATGGTGCACTCTACCAATCACTACTTTAGGGGAGGGGATGATAACGTATGATCTTCCACACAGTAAAAATATAGTTTCCAAGCTGACTGGTTGAAGCAGCGTTTTTTTTATATACATTCATTAGTTTGTGTGCTTAGTTGATGGTACGTTCGTTGATATTGTTGACTTCAGTCCGTATCTGCATGAAGAAACGTAACTGTTGCGCCAACTGAGGAATAATCCTTTCAAATATTGACAATTTGCCTTCCAAATATTTCCATCGCAGAACTACTACACTTACAAAAATATCGCTAGCGAACTCCACAGGACAAGAAAAAAATTGACATAAATCAATGAGTCTGAAAGAGTGTCACTTGCGTTTCTAATACTAATGGTTGAAAATCCTCGAAGTCATTATCGCAAATTTTATTTTCTTACTAGTTTAAGCTACATGCGAGCCATCTTCAGGTCATTAAAATATTTTTGATAAGGATAATTGCCATAATGACTCGACTCGTTGTTAACATCTTTTTTCAAAAAAACTGACAGCATCCATACAGAATGTATAAGGTATAGGTCAAATAACTATATCGTTCACAATCAGTGGAGTAGAATGATAACCATGAAGTTAAAACTTAGTAACTGAAACAATTTAATCAGTATTTGTGTTATCAAATATCAGGCATCATCATGAGTACGTTATGGTAAAACTGTATATCAAAATTTGAATGATGTTTTGAGACATCATAGAAATTACATTAATCAAGAATGTTTTACGATCGGGAGATGGCTCTTGTGTAGCTAAAACTAATAATAAAGTAATAAAAATTATTTGCAATCATATCTTCAAGGATTTTTCAAATCTTAAAATAGAAATTACGACAAATCCCTTTTCTTCAGCGTCGAGAACGTCGACGAACATGATAGTATTGATTCAAAAATTACATTTATGTAGTGATAAACACGAATCTCAGGCAGCAGACAATGTTACGTTAGTAGTACATGTATCTCTAATTGTCCTATTTCTAGGAAATTAAATGACGACGAGTAGAGGAGGAGAAGGTAGAGGCGGTTGTTGTTCTTCTTGTTGTTGTAGTCCACAGTCCTGAGACTGGTATGATGCAGCTCTCCATGCTATTCTATCCTATGCCAGCTGCTTTATCTCCCAGTAAGTACTGTAGGCTACATCCTTCTGAATCTACTTAGTGTATTCATCTTTCGGCCTCCCTCTACGATTTTTACCCTCCACGCTGCCCTCCAGTACTAAATTGGTGATCCCTTGGTGTCTCAGTACATGTCCTACCAACCGATCCCTTCTCCTAGTCAAGTTGTTCCACAAACTCCTCTTCTGCCCAGTTCCCCAATTCTATTCAGTACCTCTTCATTAGTTATGTGATGTACCCATCGAATCTTCAGCATTTTTCTATAGCACCACATTTCTAAAGCGTGTATTCTCTTCTTGTCCTAACTACTTATCGTCCATGGCTACGCTCCATACAAATACTTTCAGGAACGATTTCCTGACACTTAAATCTATACTCGATGTTAACAAATTTCTCTTCTTCAGAAACGCTTTCCTGCCAATGTCTACATTTTATATCCTCTCTACTTCGACCATTATCAGGCATTTTGCTCCCCAAATGGCAAAACTCCTTTACTACTTTACGTGTCTCATTTCCTGATCTAATTCCCTCAGCATCACCCGAGTTAGTTCGACTACATTCCATTATCCTCGTTTTGCTTTTTTTGATGTTCATCTTATATCCTCCTTTCAAGACCATGTCCATTCCGTTCAACTGCTCTTATAAGTTCTTTGCTGCCTGACAGAACTACAATGTCATCGGCGAACCTTAAAATTTTAATTTCTTCTTCATGGATTTTAATACCTACTCTGAATCTTTCTTTTCTTTCCTTTACTGCTTGCTCAATATACACACTGAATAACATCGGGGAGAGGCTACAACCTCCCCCTGGGGAGAGGAAGCCATGTGGCGTATGGTTCAAAATGGCTCTGAGCACTATGGGACTTAAGAGCTATGGTCATCAGTCCCCTAGAACTTAGAACTACTTAAACCTAACTAACCTAAGGACATCACACAACACCCAGTCATCACGAGTTAAAGAAAATCCCTGACCCCGCCGGGAATCGAACCCGGGAACCCGGGCGCTGTGGCGTATGAATGGGCATGTTACTGTACCCCTGCATATAGGCGACCCAATACTTAAAGTCCAAATGTGGTCCAAAATGCTTTTTTCTCTTCTTCTATGGACCGAAATACCCATTACAGTCTCACCCGTTACAATTTCCATTAGAGAACCATATGTATTTCGTACTTTCGCAGCCGTATCACAGTTGCTTACAGAGCGATGATTCGGATGCTAAGCACATAATAGGAAATGGTTCCGGAATACTACGAGAGGGTCCTGTTGATGAGAGACGCCATATTGTGATTAACTGTCTATATATTGTCCCCTCTTATTACATTATAAGTCAAGTTTATACTTCTAATCTAGGATTACTTAATGTGATATTGTAACATATTTGCAATCCAGAGATCATGAGATTTGTCTTCATTTTGTCAGAGATGACCTAGTGGAAGGTTATGGAATATGGAGAGATTTTTTTTTCCTGGTACTTGTGCTAAGTTCCTCTTCCAGGCACAGTCTCCCTCTCTGTTTAGAAAGCAGTTGGCCAAGTTCTGAGAGCTGCCGGCAGTGAGACGGGGTGCCTCGATCTGCCGGAGAGAGAAGTGCGTTCCGCCACGTCCGGGCGACTTCGTAACTCGTCAGGGAAAGAAAGTTTCTCTGTGATGTAGTTCCAGTTGTGATGACCTCACAGCTGCAGTATAATCGACTGCACATACTGCAGAGGAAAGACTGTATCTCCCTTCTGAAAATCGCTTACAAATCATCTAAATGTTGATGCATCGTCACGAAAAGCATTAAATTTAAAAATCACTGAAAATGCTTTGGGGTGGAGTTCAAGCAATCATAAAGGCGGAGGGTGTGCACACCCCACATTAACGACCTCTTTTAAGTGTCAGGTTACGTTTGATCAGAAAGCGTATTTGTTGAGAAAGTTCTGGAAACGTGTAGTACACCTGCAAAGGAAAAATTAGACACTACGCTAGTACAATCAGTTAGAAAGTATTATATGTCCTTACCGAGTAGGCGCGACCACAGACACCGACAAAATTCAGAGACGCTCTACTACGATCGCTGACGTGTCGGTGAAGCCCGTACGAGCAGGGACTTTTGGGAGAGTTGACTGGGAATTCTCGAAAGGAAGACGATTGACGGGGTAATTTTAAATGACAGGAATTAGATGAAAGCTGTATAACAATCCTGCGGTCAACATCGTATACATCGCGTAGCAGTTGAATATTGTAAAAGAGATTAGGTGTATTTTGGTGTAAAGGACCAATGTTCTCCTGCAACCCGTTACTGAGACATTGCATTTCGTGTGATTTCTTACCCCCACTTCTCTCTATGTCTGTATTGTACTGAAAATCTCTGCAAACCTGTAAATGTTGACGGTATGTGGTGTGTTTCTTGTTTCGAAACAACTTTGTTCAATCCGCTTGTGGTATTTGCTGCTGATAAAAATATTGCCCACTTTTCACTTTACTGTCAAACTATCATTCATCAGTGCTCTAATAGGACTTAGGTTTCATTTCCGGACAGTGTTATCTGTGCATAAACAGTGGTACAAATGAATATGAATAGCTTAACTGATGAACACTGGATCTAAAGGCCTTGTATGGTTTTACTGAATGCAATCGAACCCTGTTTGACAATCTAAGAAGCAAAGGTATTGAAGACATGTCCGATAGAACAGACACCACGTAAAAATATATAGTAACATGTTCCCTCAACGTCGGGAGCTGTTTCATCTGTATGTGATGTGTTGCATTACTCAGCGTTCAGTACTAACTGCTTCCTATACGTACACTTACAACCGTACTGCACAAACCACTCCGAAGTGCACGGCAGAGGGTACGTCATATTGTACCAGTCGTTGGGGCTTTTCCTTTTTGTGTGTAATTCTCAACGTTGTGAAGATATTTTCACTGAAACGAAGGTAACTGTGGTAAAAAATCAGAATAAATCACAAGTTCACTGTTAGTGAATACAGTTACGAGGCTTGCCCAGAAAGTAATGCACCGCATTTTTTTCTTCGACTGTTCTCAATGAGAATTACACACAAAAAATAATGGTGTTTTATCTAGATACCCTATTTTCTCACGTAATCCCCATCCCATTATATGGCCTTCCTCCAGTGGGAAACAAGGTCGTGTATGCCAACTCGGTACCAATCCTTGTCCTCGCGGCGAAGCCGGTGCTTCACTGTATGCATCACCTCCTCATCATCCTCAAAATGTCGTAACGCGTCTGTCCTCGTGTATGACAACATCAGTTCGCTGCACCATGGCATATGTGACAGCCGTGGATTGTCTCTCCGACCGCTGCAAATCGTGCAGCTCTGCCGAACTGCCTTCTGATGACTTCATCCTCCATGCCCAGCGACTGACTGTACCTCTGTCCACAGCAGATGCTCCATAGACTTTGCACAAGCGTTTGTGAATACTGTCAACAGTTTCTTTCTCTGCACTGCGAAATTCAATGAAGGCACGTTACTTGTAACGTACATCACCTACAGACGCCATTTTGAAGCTGTCTGGCAGCTACGCTATCTGTCGGAAGTGACGGAAACCACGCGTGGTCACTCAGGAGAATTCAAATAATACATACATAACGTTTCGCATTCGTAGCATTCTCTTCGGCTGCGAAAAAAAAAAATGCGCTGCGTTACTTTGTGGCCAACCCCAGTATATAATTTGGTATCTTGTCTAGTGCATCTGAGGACAGCTTATGCACACAGCTCTCGATAAGTAGACGCATGATTCAGAGGTTATATTTGTCCAGTGAACCGGGACCATTTTCCCTTTCTCTTCCCGAAACGTGGCTTCGCTAAGGCAAAAGCTAACAACACATGATCAGTTGTGTAACGGACAGTGAGGAGGGTGGGGGAGGGGAGAAGGAGGGAAAATTCACCTGCGCTTCCCTGACGTTTATTAATACTTGCAGTGAGGACTTGACCACGTGACTACTTGTAAAATCGTGACTCTTGCGTGCCTGAGACTGGCCTGTTTTGTATGTTTAATTCATATAAATGATGAAACGAAAGTATATCGATCACCAACTGTGCAAGAGAAATAAATTAAAAACACAGTGCAACGGGTAAGTACGTCAGATGAGTAGAAACATTCGCGTTCCAGTTATTGCAGATTAATATTTCATAGCATCTCTTGCCCTTTGCTTTAACCACTCTAAGAAAAATCTGCTAGCCATAGCTGATGTGAGAGTCGTAGAAGTAAACGTGTCCGATAAGTTGAAACCTTGTAATAATTATTGTACCATGAAGTACAGTATCTATTGCCAATAAGTTAAACTGCACTGAGATCTGGAGGTGGACACGGCAGTAGTCCGGAAATAATGTTCTGCGATATTCGATGGGCAAATAACAGATGGTAAACTATTACCCTGCAGTGCTCAAGAATTACCCGATAAACAGTGTACTAAGGGTAACTTCAAAAGCGAAATATGAAATGCACGAAGTAAGACAAAAATGATACAAATTAAAAGTTAGTTAAGAGCGTTACCAGCTAAATTAAAAACGTGACGAGCTCATTTTGTTCCGAGTTGATTGGATGCTACTGCTCGCCGAGCTCTTGTTGCAGTCGTTGTTTTGCAATTTAGCGGTCCGTTCTTCCGTGATGGCTGTATTCGGCAGACCAGTCTGCAGCGGACGTATGTCAGCTCACTGCTGCAGAAAATTAACACCGATTCATTAGTCACTCCACAGTGAAGGCTCTGCGCTAGTTCACTTGGACAAACTACTGATACTGTTCCTTTAGAAGTTGCTATTCCCCTCATAACACTACCGACTACTATTTAAACAGTATACTCCGATAACGTTACCCTTGGAAAGAGTTTTTATTTTGTGTCCGTGACCGTGTGCAGTGATGAGGTACTGTGATGAATTTTGTTTCCCTAAAGGTTTCTCTTGTAAGAAAGTCGTAACAAGGTAAAAGTGAATCGAAGCAACGTTCCATTAATAAAGTAGTAAAGTGTAATTACGTTAAAAGAAAGGTTTCCCAGAATAATTAGGCAAAGTTGCATCCAGTACTACCGTGGTACATAAAGGAACTATTTTGGTTGACTTTACTGGATACTGAACTGCTGATTGTATACTAGATAGTAGCACAACTTAGAAAGTAATGTACTAGTGATTTTACTTAAACTACACAGGAGGATTATTAATGCATTTAGGGCAACAACTGGTTCTCAGTAGCACCATATGTAAGTTACAGTAGGAAGATAACGATAATGATAGGGAAATGATTACTTGTGGTGGAAAGCTAGTAACTTGGACGAGAGGTTCTTTTGTGAGTTTAATTATCGGAAATTACTACTATTGAAGTAGTTATGGAGTAATTGTACGTTTATTACAGATTATTATTAGCAATCTCGAGGATCATTCACTTCCTCATATTATTTAGCTCAAGTGGAACTCGTGACACATGGATCTAGTACAATTTGTACAATTTGTAGCTAGCTGCTTACTCCTGATTGCTGTTTTTTCATTATTACATTTAAATTTGGCTGTTAGCGTGGCAACGGACAAACTAATTTTTCAGTAGATCCAGATAGTGGCTGAACACCTTAGTGACAATACAATATGGGAAAGACTATTAATTACGTAATTCATGAATTTATAAATACTGTTATTTCAATAACAAAATCTTTAAACTGAATACTTTGACTGCCATTTTTGAAAACTGAGTGGAGTATTTCAAAACTTTTGCCCACTAAACAATCATGTACTGTAATCTCCACAAAGTTTATTAACTTTGCTTTTCAGTTCAGTAAAATAGTATACTCGGGTTGACCGTAGCGCTTGGGATAGTAGCCTGTCTAGGTAAACGGTAAATGACTAAGGAGAAAATACGGGGACTTAACACAGTTTTTTTTTCTGTGTCATCAGTTTTCTAACTGGCTTGATGCGGCCTGCCACGAATTCCTCCCCTGTGACAACGTCTTCTTTTCAGAGTAGCACTTGCAACCTACCTCCCCAATTATTTTCTTGATGTATTCCAATCACTGTCTTCTTCTACAGTTTTTACCCTTTACACTTCCCCTAATGTCTTAACAGATGTCCTATCATCCTGTCACTTCTCCTTGTCAGTGTTTTCCACATATTCCTTTCCTCCCCAATTCAGAAATCCTTAACTCCATCTACTTCGTGACCATGAATCCAGATGTTAAATTTCTCGCTGTTCACAGAACACAAAATTCTTATTGAAAACAAATCCACACATTAGGTCCGTGAAATTCTACGGTTCTCTTCTGGTAATTTGAGATGAAGACGTTCACAGCATCGATCTACTGTGCTATTCAAAAAAGGCGGGCAAAATATCCATGGCCCTTTGTGTACAATAGGCTCCGAAAATCCTCATCGTCGGATTTTCATAGTACAGGGCTAACAAGAGAATACCATGAGTAATGAGCCGAATTTCTTCCGTATCCGAGACTATATTTTACAATCTTGCAGTTTTTCTCGCCTCATTCAGTTCACTACGTGTACACCCATTGCCTACTAGCCATTGAGTCATGCCGCAAAGGAGCTTTGCAGTTGCACCGCCAGATCCACCTTTTCTGTTCGCCCTAGCTAATTCCGTTGCGGAGGGACTTCCTTCCAAGTTAATGACAAAAAGCTTACTTTCCCTGTGCGTGAACCAGTATTACAATTACACTATTAAGTTTTCCGTTCTTCTACAGCACATTACTTTTGAAATTACATTCATAGATTAATTACAATTAACGTAATGGTCATAAATAATAATAAAAAGTTGACGGCGATGTTGCATCAAAGATCATGGTTATACACAAATCACATTAAGTAAAGACAGACAAAGAAGTTAGATAAGACCGTTATAGGTAATACAGATAATATTGTTACACACTCTTTTTCAAATTTTATATTTTATGGTTACGTCTAATGACACAAATCACCCGCATCCACACTTCCTATCAATGTAACATCGTTTAACCCTGCCAAATACCATCCTTTCCATATGATACCTGTTACATTTAAGATCTGTTCGTTAGAGAGTTAAAAATTATTCATATCTTCCAATAATACGAGTGTCCGTCGTTTGAATATGGAGCAGCACATGCAGTTTCTCAGTACGCAGAAGGACGCTCGAATTAATCGGACTATATTCATTAGTTTCTTTATTCACCTATTTGATTCGTTTTGACTCTTTTGGATCACGAGTGACTTGTTCAGTACAATTTCTGTCGTCCCAGTACTTCTTAATTCTCTCACTCAACCTTCTTATCCATGCTTCCATAATCCTTATTTCATTGCAGTGTCATGCGTCCTACGACCTGCCACTGTATCGCTTTAGTCGTGCACTGCTGCGTACGAATTGTTTTCGCTTATTCTCATTGTTTTCTAGTCTGCCCTGACTTCTTTCATGCAGTTGTTCTCCACTAAGCATAAAACATTCCATATTTTCTTGGTCATCTTGCCCTCCATCCTCACGATATGTTCGACACATCTCAGTCGTCTCCTCTGTACCATGTCAGAAATCAGTCAATCCTCGCCTTCAGCCCCTGTCTTGATTTAAATATGCATAATTCACATTGTTTCTTGTGCACCAGATATCTCTGTCTTTCCCTGTCGAAATGAATACAGGTTCTCTTCCACCAGAGTAGTCGTCTCTCATGTATTCAATCTGGCATTTCTGATTGTGACATGTAACGTGTCAGTTTGGTACTCCTGGACATATTTTCATTTCCATTGATTGTTCCTTGCTGATCTTGCTGATCAGTATGTTGATTCTTTCGTTTTCCATAGGTAACAGAAACTTGTCTTCCAACATCCAGTTGAGGTATGCATTCAGGAAATTAGTCTTACTGCCGGCTTTTGTTGAAACTAGATCAAGATTCATGTTTCATGTTCTTCGTTCACATGTAGTAATGCCATCTCATTGGCAAAGCGTAGCCAGTCTACTGTGCTGTTACGTTTCATTTCGTACTCGATTGTACAACTCGCATAGCCTTAGAATTGAGCATCTGTCTCCACTGTTGCATCACTTGAACCAGCGACAAGCTGAACAGAGTCGATGCCGACCATCTTATTGTTTCTAACTTTTTTGACAATGAGCTACTGCACTTGACCTTGGCAGCTGCTCTTTTCAAGGTGTTACTTCCTAATTCGTGGTACAGTGGCGGCCCCTGACACGAAGGACATTCAGCAACACATTCCTATCTACAGAACTATAAGCTTCGGTAAGACCACGAAAATCACTATAGTGTTTTAAGCCCTTCCTGCGAACTCTTCTGACAGGCTTTTGAGTTCAAAAATCTGTTCGGTACAATTCCTCCCTTTGCGGAAATTAGTTTGATAGTGTCTGATGCTTAACTAGAGCTCCTCTTTCATCACTGTCACCTGTAATCTAGAGAGTATCTTGCACATGATGGCCGGTAGCGAACATCCTCTGTAGTTGTAATTCTTCAGGCTTTCCCAGCGATCTAATGACATCTTGGGTTGTCGGGTGTTCTGCCGGATATCAGCGTCGTACTTGCACGATATTTCCGTCACGTAGATCGTAACCTTCATCAGGTGCGACCTGAGACTGCTCCTCGAGTGTATTTTTTTTTTTTTAGCACATTTCATTCCCTTCCCTTAAGGGGGAGGGCGGGCTATTCTAGTGCTTGCATTGCACTTTTTAGCCATAGGCGTGATTTACAATTTTATTTTCCTTTTATTACAATTGAAGTGCTTGCAGAAAGGTGCTTTACAGGTTTTTTGCACTTTTTGTGGTCATTATCAGTATACATTTTGAATAACAAACAATATAATAATACATCATTAACAAATATATATATATTTAACAAGGTTATATTTCGGTTTAACAAAGTATATAGTGCTAGGTTTTAACATTGAGACATAATTAAGAGTTATATTTTAGTTTCTCGATGTATATTTTACTAGAGTTAACAATGTTTATAATAATAGAATAGTAATAGAATTTAGAAGGGGAGAGGAGAGAGAAAGAGAGAGAGAGAGAGGAGAGCGGGTAAGGGAGAGGTTTGGGGGATGGTAGGAGATAAAGATGTAAGTATTGTCATAAGGTAATATAAGACTATGATTGTTCATATTGTTGTGTATTGTGTTGCTGTGCGGAATTTACATGTTATATGTCTTATTTTATTGATATGAGTACAGTAGAGTGTGTGGGTGTAAAGTGTTTCTGTGTGTGATTTGTGTGTTATATTTCTTGATTTAAGTCTGTGTTCGGTTGTGGAGCAGAGCAGATGAGAAGAGGTTTTTGAAGTTAGTCTATGGGTAACGTATAATGGTGTTACTATTGTTACTAGTTTTTGTTGTACGATTACGGCTATTTTCTATTTTCATATTGTCATATTTGTCAGTGGCAGATCAGGATTGAGTAGTTGAAGAGTATGCCGGCTAGTTTAAGTGTGCGAGTGTAGTTGTCTTGTGGTTTTGTGTGTTTGTGTGTGTGTGTGTGTGTGTGTGTGTGTGTCTGTGTGTGTGTGAGGGTGTGTGTGACATAGAAAGAAAGTGAGGGAGAGAGAGTGAGTGTGAGATGTGATTGGGTGTTGGTTTCCGTGTTATGTGTCTGTCATGTTTTATTGTCTGACGCCTAGGTGCGGAGGGGTAGTGGTATGGGTTATCAGCGGTTCCATGGTGGGGGCTACATCTGGGAAGTGGGTTGATGTGTTTTGTGCTACTGTACGCGCTGGGCAGATATATTTGTGTTTGGGGAGTCGTTGAGTATGAGGTCTTGTTGTAATTAGGTTTTCCATGTCAGGTCTTTGCGTTAGTATTCGTTGTCCGTAGTTCGCGCGCAGTTTTGTCAGTCGTGTCTGGAGTGGTTCTACATTAACTATTTCGTATACGTCTTTGCTGTGCGTCCTTGCCGGGAGTCTCGCGAGGTTGCGGAGCAGTCGTCGTTCTGTGCTATATAGTGTCTGCTACCGTGTGCGGGATGCCTCCCAGCGGGGCGCTGGCGTGTTCAAGGACAGGTCTGATAAAGGTTTTGTATGTGTGTACGGCTGTTTCCATGCTGCAGCCACGGAGGCGTCCTTGTACTTGTCGTATCAGTCCTTGGCGTTTTCTGGTCTTGTCGAGAAGGTAGTTCAGGTGAGTCAGCCAGTTCATGTTTTTGTCTAGGAACACGCCAAGGTACCTGGCCGTGTTGACAAGTCTGAGTGGCGTGTTCCAGAGTGTTAACTGTATGTCGTTGTCGTTTTGTTGTCTCTTTTTGGTCAAGTTTCTGTGTCGAAAGAGTACAGTTTGTGTCTTTGCTGGGTTTGGTTTGATTCTCCATTTTTTCATCCAGTCTTCGAGTCGTTTTAGGTATACGTCCGTCTTTCTTTGTATAGTTGATGTCCTGAGTGATGTGCACCAATAAGCTGTGTCGTCTGCGTAAAGGGCTATTGTTTCGTCTGGGGATTGGGTGGTCGGTATATCTGCTGTGTACAGCGCGTACAGCAGTGGGGACAGAATGCCGCCCTGTGGCACTCCTGCTTGTGGGGTGAAAGGTTGGGAGGAGGCGTTGTATACATGTATCTTGCACACTCGGTCGGTGAGGTATGCTTTTACGAGCCGGACCATTTTGATAGGGATCCCTATCTCGCACAGCTTGTACAGGAGTCCGTCATGCCATAGCTTGTCGAACGCCCTCTCAATATCCAGGAATATTGCGAGGGTGCACCGTCCATTGTTAAAGCTCTGTGTGATTCCGTTCACGAGTTTGAACAGTGGATCATTCGTGGAGTGCTTACTGCGGAAGCCAGCTTGGATCAGGGGAAGGAGTTCTTTCTGTTCTACGTATGTCTTGAGTCTGTCTGTGATGATTCTCTCATAGGTTTTCCCAGTACGTCTAAAAGAGAGATGGGTCTGTAGGATCGTGGGTCTGTTCTTAGTTTCTCTGGTTTAGGGATCATGATTGTCGTGCTTGTTTTCCAGGCAGTTGGGATGGTCTCTGTGCTGATGCAATAGTTGAACATGAGAGAGAGGATAGGGATGAGTGTAAGGAGGGCTGCCTTTTGTAGGTAAATTCGTCGTATGTCATTTTGGCCCGGCGCTGAGTTCCGTCCCGTCAGTATCGCGTCCATTATTTCCTTGTCAGTTATAGGTTTGGTTAGGGAGTTTTCGTTTTCTGTCGAGTCGCGTGGATCTGCACGGAGATAACTTTTCCTCCGATGTGTAATGGAGTTCGCAGCAGTTAGTGCTTTGCCTCCCATGTATGCCGATGTAATGCGTCTTCATATGTAGAACACATGTAGAATGTCTTCTCGGGTGTCTCCTCAGCACAGTTCTGCAGTGCTAGCTATGCAGCGAGCAGGTGTGGCCAGCGGGTGGTGACGCTGCGCGGCAGTTTGCGGCCCAGCGTCCGGATTTAGGTGTTGTGTGACCGGACAGCACGTTCATAAAAGGTGCGGGCGGCCGCCTGGAAGAGGTCATGGAGCAGAGGTACTTCCGCGATGTCGTGAAGAGGAGCGGTGGGGAAATCATAAGGCAGATGCAAGGCCAGCCGAAGGATGCGATTCTGCAGTGTCTCCAGATTCTTCAGGTTCGTGTCGGCGGCGTTCCCCCAGACGACGGCGGCGTATTGGATTACAGGGCGGAGCAGTGCCTTGTAGAGAGTGATGCCCAGACGCGGTGGGGAGCCGGGGTTCAGCACCCGGTACAGGACGCGAAGCCGGTTCCGCACTTTGGCCTTTACTTCGCGGATGTGCGGAACCCACGTGAGCCGGCGGTCGATGGTGACGCCGAGGTAATGCGCCGTGGGACGCCACGGGACAGGGCTGCCACCGACGGTGAGCGGTTGCAGACCCGCAGGAACACGTCGCCTGGTGATGATCACTGCGTCTTGGCCCTATTCAATTGTAGCCGTCACTTGACTGCCCAGGCTGCCAGGGTGTCAACGGCGAGCTGCAGACGGCGGCGCATGACGGCGGCATTGAGGCTTCTCGTATATAGAGCCGTGTCATCCGCGTACAGGGCGACCCGCACACGGTCGATCTTCAGCGCATCAGAAGTGTACAGCGAATACAGGAGTGGTCCCAAGACCGAGCCCTGTGGCACACCGGCGTTGATGCGGCGGACGGAGGACAAGCCATGCGCGGCCCGCACATGGAAGGTCCTATCGGCAAGATACGAATGGATGAGACGGACGTGCGACGTCGGGACCCCAAGTTCAAAAAGTTTGAACAAGAGGCCGCGGTGCCACACACTGTCGAAAGCATGCGACACGTCCAGGAACACCGTGCCGAAGAACTCGCGCTGCACGAGGGTGACGAACGCATCTTCCACTAGCCGTAGGAGTTGGTGAACTGCCGAGTGGCCCCCTGCGAAAGCCGAACTACTCTTCGGGCAGGAGGCCTTCCTCGTCAACGTGGTGCTGCAGCCGCCTGATGTACACCCTTTCAAAGACCTTGGAGACGGCCGGCAGTAAACTAATAGGTCTGTAGTTCGCGGGCTGACGCAGATCCTTCAACATCTTCGGAATCGCCACGATCTGTGCTTGCTTCCAGGACTGAGTAAAACTGCAGGACCGGAGAATTACATTAAAGACGGTGGCGAGATGAGTGACAGCCACCGGCGGCAACTTCTGGAGTAGGGCGTTGGAAACCTCGTCTGGGCCCGCAGCTTTCCTGGGGTTCAGGGCACGCAGGATGGACGACACCTCCTCAGCTGACGTCTCTTCAATGACGTCATCGTCGTCGCGTGCCTCCAAGTAGCGTGGGAGCCGGTCAGCAACCAGTCGTCGTGGACAGCGTCGGTCGGGTCTTCGATCGGCGTAAACGCAGCCTCAAAGACGTCTGCGAGGGCATCAGCATTCGCAGCTGGTTCGCAGACAGCCTGACCATTGACCAGCAGTGGAGGGATACGTTGCGTGCGGCGTAGAAAACGCTTCGTCGTCTGCCAGGCCGTTCCGTCGTCAAGACAGAGGGTGGCGACCTTGTTATTCCAGTCGCGATTGCGATGATTGTCAATGGCGACCCGGATATCCCGCCGCATCCTGTTGAGGAGGCGCTTGGTGTCGGCATTTCTTGTCCGCTGCCACTCCCGGTAGACCCGGTTCTTCTCAGTGATGGCCGCAAGGATGTCCGGCGGCAGCTGGTGGGAGTAATCAGGCGAAGTTCGAGGTCGGGGCGGCGTTGCTATGTTGGCAGCGTCGATCGTGGTGGCCGCAAAGTGCAGAAGTGCTGCGTCCGCTCCAGCTTCTGCAGGGGCCGGCACGGCGGCGAGTGAGTCCGTCACGGCTGCTTGAAACCTGCCCCAGTCGATGCCAGCAAGTGAGATGCCTCGCCTGGGCTGTTGCAGAGCGTCTAAGTCGATATCGAAAACCACCGGGACATGATCAGAAGACAGAGCCATCCTCGTCGTGGCGGTGATCTGATGAGGGATGCCCTTGACGACCGCGATGTCGATGATATCCGGGAGGCCACGGGCAGGGAAGATTGTCGGATCGTACGGCCCACCACAAGCGCATGGTGTCGTTCTGCTACCCAGAGCAGGCAGCGGCCAGCGGCATTGGTGGTCCTGGAGTTCCAGGAGACATGTTTACTATTGAAGTCCCCGGCGACGAACACCTGCCCCCTCAAGGAGAGCAGAGCATCGATGTCAGCAGGGTCCAGTAGACGAGACGGCGGCCGATAGGCAGTGACGAACGTGATGGCGCCCGCCGAGGTGTGAACGACGACACCAGTGGCCTCCAGGGTTGCCAGTGGTGGAAGTTGTATCACGTGATGACGAATGCCATTGCGGACGTAAACGGCTGTCCCACCACCCGCCGTCAGTCGATCGGTGCGATAGCTGGTGTAGTTGGCCGCCCTGACGTCGACCCCAAGCTTCAGGTGAGTTTTGTTGATAAGGCAGACGTCGATGGCTTCATCTCGAAGAAATTGGCGAAGTTCACCAACTTGAGTGCGGACGACGTTGGCATTCCACGCGACGACCGTGAGCCCTCTAACGCTGCCCATGGTGCAGCTGGTGAGTGTTGACAGCGGTCGGGGCCGGAGAGGCCAGCGGCACTGCAGCGGGGAGTTGCTGCGACAGGACTTCAATCAATTTCGTAGCACTGGTCACCAAGGCAGTGAGCTGCGCGACGAGGTTGGCCAGGTCAGCGGTGGAGGCAGCCGGGTCGGCTCCGTCGCTGGAAGGGGGAGGCGTAGCTGACTCGCTTGGAGAGTCCACCTGGGGCTGCTCGACTGACGGTGCTGAGCGCTGGGTACCCACGGGGCGCTGACCCCCGCGCCTCCGATTGGCGGGGCGCGGTCCGGCCGACGTCCCGGGAGAGGCAGTACCCAGGTCCGCCACTAGCAGCTGTGTGGAGGCGCAGGAGCCTCAGGTATCGGCACGGCATCGGACGCGGCAGGAGCAGGAGCAGCCGACGCAGCCGGGACGGCGGAGGGTGCCCCTGACGTTGCCGCCGCGAAAGAGACGCCGGGCCGTCTCGTTGCTGGCTTCTTCGGATGTGGCGCTGGTGTTTGGCCACGTTGGCGAGCGATGGCACGCTTCCACACCTCACACCCACGATAGCTGGCCACGTGAGCACCGCCACAGAGTGCACAAGTCGGCTTCTCAGTGGGCGGACGGGGGCACGCTCTTCCTGCGTGGGCGCCGGCGCATTTAACACATCTGTCCGGCATAGAGCAGTGGCGCGCCACGTGATTGATCCCCTGGCAGCGAAAGCACTGCACAGGGCCTCTCTTGGAGCGAAGATCTTCGGTCTGAACCGGAACGTCGGCGACCCGCGTCAATTGGCATAGTTTGCGGTTCTCCACAGTGTCGGAGCAGACAACCAGGAAGAGCGGCATATCATCGCGCGATTTAGGCGACTTCATCTTCACGACTGCCTGTATGTAGAAGCCCAGGGCAACGAGTTCGCGATGCAGGTGATCGGCTTCCATGTTGAATGGGAGGTCCCGGATTACAATCTTCAAGACCTTGTCAGGTGCGGAAGCGTGGGTATAGAACGGGATACCACGCTCAGACGCCTCCTGAGAGACCCGGCGATAGTCGTCAGCAGTGCGGAGTGTGACCCTGTAAAGGTCTCGTCCGGCAGGCTTCACGGTATACACGACCATTGTCCAGCTGCGCAACAACTTCTGCAGTTTCCCATAGCGCGGCCGAAACTGGAGGACCACCGGCGGAAGATGGGAGTTTTTCTTCGGCGCAGGATCGCGTGGCAGCTGGTCCGACGCGTCAGCGAGCGCGTCGAATGAGTTAGCAACGGCAGGTGGAAGCGTCGTCGATGACTGCATGCGTCTTGCAGTGCGCCGGGCCGGGACAAAACCATCAGCGTCAGGGGCGAAATCTTGCTTGGCCCTCTTCTCGATCGGCGAGCTGCAAACAGCGGACGTCGCGGCTGTTGCCCTCCTCTTCTGTTTCCCACTTGTTCCGCATGGCTGAGGGGCGGTGGAGCTCTCATCTTCAGAATCGGGGAGCGGAACAGACAGCGCTGTCTTCAAAGTTTCCGGAGCTGTGTCCATCAAATCCATAGCCATAGCACTGGTCGTCATAAGTGGGGGGCCAGATGGGGCCGTCGACGGCGCAAGCGCGGCCGGACGGCGATCTGCCACACCCTTCGCGTCGCTAGCAAGCGCAGGTACGTTCTTCTCGCGGCTGCACATCTCAGCGACTTTTGTCTTCTTCCTTTCGTTTTCTGTCTCTACTGTGTGTGTGTTAAGTAGTCGTGGGAGTCGGAGCTCTACTGTTCGTCTGAAGACTTCGTCGAAGTTGTTGTCATGTGGGAAGGAGTATACTTCTTCTAGCACGTCTTTATAAATGTCAGCTTGTTGTTGTGGGTCTGTCGTTGGCTCGTTGTTTGTAATTAGTGTGTTGGTAGTTGTTGCTCTTTGTCCCGTCAGTGTTTTGAATCGTTTCCAAAATTGTCCTCCGTTTCTGTAGTTAAGTCTCTCGCATGTTTCTTCCCATTGTCTTTGTCGTTGTGTCGAGATGATTTGTTTGACGCGATTGTTCAGTCGGTTCCAGGTTTGTCGTAAGTTCGGGTTGTTGGTTCGTCTCATCTCTCTTTGTAGTCGTTTTTTCCTTTGTATTAGGTCGAGAGCTTCTCGGGGGATAGTAGGCTTCCAGTTGTCTATGGTAATTTGCGGTATGGCTTCCTCGATTGCGTGTTTAAAAGCTGATTCTTTTTTCGTCGTGGTGAGTTCAAGGTCGTGGTGGTCTGTCACGGTCATGGGGATGGATAGTTCTTGTTCGAGTATGTCTTTGTACTTATTCCAGTCGGCGTTTGAGTACTGTCGTATAGTTGATTGGTGAGGGATTCGGTGGGGCTATTGCGTTTGTGGAGAAGAGGAGGGGAAGGTGGTCACTTGTTATCCCCGAGTGGACCTGGTCCAGTTTTTATGCCTATGGCCTTCCCCCTCCACCAACGGCTGCAGACGCTTCCTCTGTGGTCTGCGCCCATTCCCTGCGACCTGCTAGAGCGATGCTGCTCCGTTTTTCCGTCCGCTACGGTTCTAGGTGTTCCCTCTGCGGTCCGCGCCCACCAAACCCGCTGCTCGGGGTTTCATCTACGGTCTGAGGTACGGAGACGGCTGCCTCCAGACCTGCCGCCTGTCTCGATCTCGGGAGGCCCCATCCCGTGGTCACCGACCGGCACATACCACGGTGTGACGCTTGACAGGCATCTAACCTGGCTGCAGCACAT
This sequence comes from Schistocerca gregaria, assembly GCF_023897955.1. NCBI lineage: Eukaryota > Metazoa > Arthropoda > Insecta > Orthoptera > Acrididae > Schistocerca > Schistocerca gregaria. The sequence goes on along the minus strand of NC_064921.1, from coordinate 785,771,957 downwards.
CCGCGACATCAGGGGGCGGGCGATTGGGCGTCTCCGTGCGCTCTACCCGCTGCTGAACCCCTCATCCACGCTCCCCCCTCGGCATGGCCTGACCGTGTACTTGGCCCTCATCCGGCCGGTACTCGAGTACGCCGCTGTTGTGTGGGGGAATGCCGCCCCATCGCACGTTGCGATGCTCCAGCGTGTTCAGAATCGGGCGCTGCGGCTCGCTCTCCACAAGCCGCCTCGTTACTCAACAAGGCTCCTTCATGAGGAAGCTGGCGTCCCGTGGCTGCGGGATCGCTTCAGGCAGTCCGCCAGGGTGTTCTATGCCTCTGCATAACACTCTGGCAGTAGTCTTATCCGCGGACTGGGTCACCAAGTCCACCGCAGGCCAACCACGCGTTGGCCTGATCTGCTGCGGGAGGAGTTTCTCCCGCAGCCTCTATGACGCATTTGGCGCAGCGCCCGCCCCCACGCGGCCGCTCCCATAGGCCAATCCTAAGCGTGAGGCCCCACTATAGTTCTAGTGGTCCACACAGGAACAGCAGCTTCGCTGCTTAGCCTGTCTCCCTCCTGGTAGATGTATCCAGAGAATTGCAGTGCAGTGCAGTGCAGTACGGTCTGAGGTACCAAGCGTTCCGCCTGCGGTCCGCGCCCGCGCCCGCTCTGAGAAGTAGGACTGGTGGGCGCGGACTGCAGAGGGAACATCCAGAGCCGCAGCGGACAAAAAACGGAGCAGCAACGCCCCAACAGGTCGTGGTGAGGGGGCGCGAAAGAAATTGTTTAAACCTTTATTGTGTTTTAGAAAGCGCAGAGACATTAGGCTAATGGCTTACCTTTTGCTTCTATTTCTTTGATATATATTTATTTGATTTAATTATGTATTTAATAATTTGTATTAGAGCTTATTTTTGATCCCGCCATAGGAATATTTATTTAATTTCAAGTTATTTAAATGTAAATCCAGTATTTCGAATGCCTTTCATTATGTTTGTGAGTGTACATTGGCTTGGAGACAGGGCAGAAGCGCTCTAGCCAATGACAGCAGTCGTTTCCTAAAACAACATGTGCAGAGATGTGTGTAGGTGCGGAGGATCATTGTTTCCGGAGAAGAAACAAGGATGGTCCTGGACAGTATGGCGCGACGGATGCACGGTCGTGGGAGATAGAAATATATCAGTGTCTTCTGCAGTGAAGACGTAGTATGCGTTTAGAAGTGAATATCTCACGAGCTATGTTGTTGTTCATAACTAATTATGTGAAGTAGGAATCTATTGTTTCCCTGTTATTCCACTTATATTTTATTTAATTGCTTGACCATCGACACCAGTAAGAGTTTTGAAGTAATAAACAGCATTCTAAAAGATAGTTCTGCTATCGTACTCATCATTTAAGGTCGTTAAGATAGTACCTGCAGATTTCATTTAATTGCAATCTTTCGTTTATAAATTACCATGTTGCATTAAAAATTCGCAATTGGCGAGTGATAGGAACCTTTGACGATTCGATTCCTGTGTCTGTTGATATTGTATACTCCAGACTCGGCACTATTTGGCTTGTAATGCGCCAACTAAGTATCCCAGCCCCTAGACAATGAAACCAGCCAAAACTTTTAATATTTCAACGCCGAATGGGAGTGTACGTAGTTGAGGGCCACCACAGCACCAAATCACATTTAATTTTTGAAAGCCCGCAGACTGTGAAAAGCGTAACATCAAAGTTATATGTATATATGCTGCATCAGAGATACAGTGAAGTTCTGGATAAATTACACACTACAGTTCACACTTTAGACAAAAAATAATAAAATTAGACTAAGAGAGAATACAACACACGGAAGTGAGTATATATTAAGATATCAATGATCACAATATCTCCACTTTTGCCCCTAACATCCTCTCTCTCTCTCTCTCTCTCTCTCTCTCTCTCTCTATATATATATATATATATATATATATATATATATATATATATAGAGAGAGAGAGAGAGAGAGAGAGAGAGAGCAATATTAACTGCTAACCAATCAGCCATTGTATTGGCATATGACATTCGTTATGCCGATCTAGAGGCATTGAAGCGAGTCTTCGATTACACTTCTGAGCTCGTCTACTCACTTTTCTCTCTTCGCTGGTACAGACCACTTTTATCTGGCAGAGGATTCAAGTCATGATTTCGTAGTTAAACGGCAATGGCAGAGACTCGCGAGTGGAGTCTCCGGGCATATGTAGATGACGGAATCGGAGAGAACTTCATATGACCCCCTGGTGACTAAATCAACTACGCAGAGCTCATATCTGATTTCTGTTTACTACTGGTTTCGAGTAGCGTTCCTCGCTGCACTCGGCGGAGTGTACTGTCTCTCTCAGGTTCCAGTGGTGTTGGATTTCTCCTGTCGTACCCCACTGCTCTTTTTGCTCCAGCTGGCATTCGACCTTCTCGTCGTCTCAACAACAGTCCCAGAGATAAACGGGAGTGGTGCACTACTCGAAAACTCCGAATTAAATAGCTAGGTAACATAACGACCTGAACAGCTCTGCAGGGGCAAATGCTGGTGATCTCTGCTCCATCCTGATGTACTTGGCACAACTGTGTATTCCAAATAATTTGTGAATTTTTGTGTACATAGACACTTATACTGGCCACACAAGCCGCAGCCAGATCTTGGCTTCAGTCTGTCGAACCTTCCACACCTTCCTGCCAGCTGCATCTTCATCTCCCACACCGAGCATCTACATGTCTCCCATGGTGTGTTAATCCTTCCATACCGTTCCCAGCCGTCGGAGTGGTCTCCTTCCTTTGGCTCCTCCATCCATTAGCGCCGTTATTATCGTGTTCTTCCCTCTTCTCCTCACATGTTCGTATCACCTGAGTCTTTTAGTCTTCACACTCGCTATGATGTTAGGCAATGTACACTCCTGGAAATGGAAAAAAGAACACATTGACACCGGTGTGTCAGACCCACCATACTTGCTCCGGACACTGCGAGAGGGCTGTACAAGCAATGATCACACGCACGGCACAGCGGACACACCAGGAACCGCGGTGTTGGCCGTCGAATGGCGCTAGCTGCGCAGCATTTGTGCACCGCCGCCGTCAGTGTCAGCCAGTTTGCCGTGGCATACGGAGCTCCATCGCAGTCTTTATCACTGGTAGCATGCCGCGACAGCGTGGACGTGAACCGTATGTGCAGTTGACGGACTTTGAGCGAGGGCGTATAGTGGGCATGCGGGAGGCCAGGTGGACGTACCGCCGAATTGCTCAACACGTGGGACGTGAGGTCTCCACAGTACATCGATGTTGTCGCCAGTGGTCGGCGGAAGGTGCACGTGCCCGTCGACCTGGGACCGGACCGCAGCGACGCACGGATGCACGCCAAGACCGTAGGATCGTACGCAGTGCCGTAGGGGACCGCACCGCCACTTCCCAGCAAATTAGGGACACTGTTGCTCCTGGGGTATCGGCGAGGACCATTCGCAACCATCTCCATGAAGCTGGGCTACAGTCCCGCACACCGTTAGGCCGTCTTCTGCTCACGCCCCAACATCGTGCATCCCGCCTCCAGTGGTGTCGCGACAGGCGTGAATGGAGGGACGAATGGAGACGTCTCGTCTTCAGGGATGAGAGTCGCTTCTGCCTGGGTGCCAATGATGGTCGTATGCGTGTTTGGCGCCGTGCAGGTGAGCGCCACAATCAGGACTGCATACGACCGAGGCACACAGGGCCAACACCCGGCATCATGGTGTGGGGAGCGATCTCCTACACAGGCCGTACACCTCTGGTGATCGTCGAGGGAACACTGAATAGTGCACGGTACATCCAAACCGTCATCGAACCCATCGTTCTACCATTCCTAGACCGGCAAGGGAACTTGCTGTTCCAACAGGACAATGCACGTCCGCATGTATCCCGTGCCACCCAACGTGCTCTAGAAGGTATAAGTCAACTACCCTGGCCAGCAAGATCCCCGGATATGTCCCCCATTGAACATGTTTGGGACTGGATGAAGCGTCGTCTCACGCGGTCTGCACGTCCAGCACGAACGCTGGTCCAACTGAGGCGCCAGGTGGAAATGGCACGGCAAGCCGTTCCACAGGACTACATCCAGCATCTCTACGATCGTCTCCATGGGAGAATAGCAGCCTGCATTGCTGCGAAAGGTGGATATACACTGTACTAGTGCCGACATTGTGCATGCTCTGTTGCCTGTGTCCATGTGCCTGTGGGTCTGTCAGTGTGATCATGTGATGTATGTGACCCCAGGAATGTGTCAATAAAGTTTCTTCTTCCTGGGACAATGAATTCACGGTGTTCTTATTTCAGTTTCCAGGAGTGTATATAATCATCTGAGTTCTCTGTTTTTCCTTAATGTCTACATTTCATTTTCTGTCACTCGTCCATGTATTTTTCTCAGCTTTTTTATTATGAGGGACTACGTCTTGCTTGTGCAGCATGCTGTTGGTTGGACTATGGACTGTTGTATTGTTATTTTTCCTGCATTGGTAGTATCTTAGATCTTACGATGTTATGTATAGCTCCTAGACATCTTCCCCCGGCTTGAATTCTCGTTACGATCTCTTGGTCTATAAGTTTTTGTTGGGTGATGTTCACACCGAGATACGTGAATTTATGTCTTCTGTATAGTAAGGTTCCTGATTGTGAGATGGTTTGGTCCTACGTGAGCTCTTCTTTCTATTACCATGAACTTTGTTTTATTTTCATTTGTACGTAAACCTACTTTCTTAGCGTCTTACATCAGTGCAGTTTCCATTTCCTGCCAGCACAATATCATCCGCGAAAGGAATAACATTTATCTTTTGCCTTATGGTGACTCCTGCAAATCCTTTTGTTGCTCTCCTCAAGGTGTTGTTGAGTTCCAAATTGAACAGGGTTGGTAATACAGTATCTCCCTATATCACCGTTTTTACTTCCGTTGTTTCTGAGAATTCCCCTTGTACTTTCACTCAACATTTTGATTCCATTTCACACGTTTTAGTTAGCTTTATCAGCTTGTCTGGTATCCGACACTCAGCCATTAGACACACCACATGTTTACTCAGACTGTGGGACAACATCCATTTCAATCACATCCTGCAGCTTTTATTGTTTGCGTCTACTCTTATGAAGAAACTACCCGAAATTGTGTAGTATTCCACGATATTTATTTTTAACTAATCGTTTTTCAGATGTTATGCGATCAGGAGATACAAAGATAAGTAAGTGAGGCTGCGAATTTCGTGCTGTCAAAGATATTAAACCAATTCCATACAAAGAGTGTAACAGCTGGCTGTCGAAAGTGACGAAGCACAAACTGAGCAAAATACAGTAAACTTTAATAATACATTTCAGGGGGATGACAGAACGAGATAAGACAAAACATCCATAATATTACAATCAAGTATAACACTGAAAGTGAGACAAATGATAAAACTAAACTAAAAACTGAAATAACCGCAATTATATCATTTAAAGTTATGAGCTAGATCAGTGAAACAAAATAAAATATGGGTTATGCAAGTGCTTGGGGAAATTTACTCAGAGGTCTTGATGAATTTATTTGCATTTTTAGTATGTGCAATTAGAAGTAGTGAGTATAGGAACTGTGTCTGATCATTCGATATTGGGTATCAATATTTCCATTATAAGCGTTGATCAAAGATTCCGTTTCAAGGCCTAGATGACTGTGATTCCGTTGGTCGGGATTAGTGGGTCATTCATGACTTTCAGACGTCCACCATGGCAACAAAACACGACCAACGTGCTGTTATCCTTATCTTGGCTGCTGAAGGACAAACAACACCAGACATTCAGCGGAGAATGAAGAACGTGTGTGGGGCAGCACTTCTGTTGAAAACCATCTTGGGGGAAGAGTACGCCAGATTCTATGCTGGTCGCGATTCGACACAAAACTCATGTCCCAATACTCACAAATGGCGTAACACCCACTGAAGTGGGAGACACTCGCGCACCCGGAGTATAGTCCTGATCTCGGTTCATGCGATTATCACAACTTCTGTCCCTTAAAAAAGGCCCTGAAAGGTCGACGATTCCTGTCCGACGAGGGTATGCAGCAGGCAATTACGGACTTGTCCATGCAGCAGGACACGGTGTTCTACTAGATGGGTATCTTTAACCTCTTGCGTCGATGGTTTGATTTCCTCAATACCCACTGTTATTCTTCCCCAATTGGAACTGTACGACCTCCGAACGGATACTTTTCTGACCGCACCTCACAATTTCCGTTACTTCAAGGTACGAGTATAATCCCAAAAGTAAGATCCCCTATGTTTTTATAAGTACATAGAGCTGTTTATTTCTACAATGGTTTACAACAGTTTACAGTTTCAACATTTATCTATTTTTCGACATAATCACTATTTCTGTCGATGCGTTTTTGTAGACGCTGTGGCAATTTAGGTTTGCCCATGTCATACCAGGTCGCCGCCATGCTGTTCAGAAATCTATGAAGTGTCGTGATTGTTGCTTGGTCTCAGGTCTAAAGTGGTATGCCCAGGTTTCGTCACCCGTGACAATTGAGTCCAGAAAGTTGTCCTGTTCGGGTGGAAGGCGGTGAAGAAATGCGTAGGAAGCATCAACTCATTGCCGCATGTGGTCCTCAGTCAGCTTGTTTGGCACCCATCTTGCGCACACCTTCCGGTAGTTCAATGTTTCCCTTAAAATTCAGTGAGCGGTGCTTCGGGAAACCTCAGGAACCAACGTGCAGAGATCATCCAGATTCTCACGCATGCGTTGATCAACCTTCAACACTGTCTCCTCAGAAATTGACGGTCTGCCGCTCCTTTGTTCGTAGTGAATTTCGGTCCGACCAGCTGAAAACTCTGTACACCACTTACGAACATTTTTGACATCCATGGACGACTCACCATACACTTCCATCAATTGGCAATGGATTTCAATCGGCGCAGTGCCTTTTGCGTTCAAAAACCGAATGACTGAGCGCAATTCGCACTTTGCGGTAACATCCAACAGGAGCTCCATTCTCAACGGCTGCCGAGACTGAGCGCCTCAGCGCGGCATGCACGTGTTTACATACAGAGCGTGAAGCACTTTTCATAACAGTGTGACCAACTGCCACAAAAACAGAGTTTGTCGCCAATCTCTATATTGTTCCTTAGAGCGGGCCCTATATTGAATTTTCCACCATTACTACTGATTTTGTATATTACACTCTTTTCCAAAGTTGATGTGCTGTTCATACGATTAGTCGGCCTTTGTGGCCGAACGGTTCTGGGGGCTTCAGTCTGGAACCACGAGACCGCTACGCTCGCAGGTTCGAATCCTGCCTCGGGCATCGATGTGTGTGATGTCCCTAGGTTACTTACGTTTAAGTAGTTCTAAGTTTTAGGGGACCGATGACCTCAGATGTTAAGTCCCATAATACTCAGAGCCATTTGAAGTTTATCCATTCGATTAGGCAAGCTCTGTTCAATAGTACTTGTTTTGTAAACAAAAACCACATTTTCTTGCCCACTGTGTTTTATTAGTCCCAGACACGTTTCGGAATATGTCACTTTAAGGCTTCATGGTTTTAAGACAAGAAATCCAAAAGCGCCAATGAGAAATAAAACTCAGAGCAGCAAGAAAAAGGAGTTTTTATTTACAAAACAAATATTTCTATGCTTTGCTGCGGAGAATGGCCACATGTTGTGCACGTAAACTGTTGTAAATTACCCAGATGTTTCGGAAATAGGAAACTTCACACCACTTAGTGAGATCTTGAGGTGGTGGGCCGAGCATAGGTTAATGAAGTGTGGAGATATGTTTCTTTTGTTGTTTATTAAATATGAAGTTCTCCGATGCAGGAGAGTCACCACTGTAAGACGCTATTTATTTAACTGTAATTAGTTCAGATGGAAAATAGCAATTACTAATTGGAATGGATATCTGGCGATGCATCATTGAACAGAAGGCAGCGTGTTTATGTGTCTTCCCCTGTAGAGAATTAGCTAGTATTGCAATGTCCTTGGTGGTGGGATTCCTGTAAATCTTGGAAGTGTCAACCTCTGTGTGTAGGTCTAAATAATTTACGGAATTACTCCGAAACTCCTTTGTGTATTTTATATTGTTGTGCCTAGAATGTAAGTGTCTGTGGAATCTTTTACGTTATGACTTCATAGGCTTTCACGGCGTAGTAATCGTTGGTAGGTCTGCTAGGGTTTACTCCCGGGTCCTAAAATTAACATGATTCAATATTTTGGCGATATATCTGTCGGCCATGTACAAGTGAACGCTTTTCTGCTGAGTCGTGTTGAAACGTGACGCCAAGGCTGCAAACCGTCGTTCTATATAGGCCTCCCTACCATGTACGGTGCATGCCGCTCACCACAGCTTCTGCCCCCAAGAATAGGCTGTTGTTGCCGCCTCTTGTACGGAACCGGCGCCAACGATGTATCGCTCTCAAATACTCGGGACGGCCCCACCAAAGGACGTCGTGTTTAGATGTCAGATAGCACAGGGTCCCATGTCCTGCTAAGAGGAAAACCCTTATCGTTATTAATCAAACACTCTGCCAGCCTAATTTCATTTTCCGGTTTACGCTGTCCTAGAAACCGGAAGTTCTTGCAATTATGAGTCTCTTTCAAATGCATCCGGTATCCCTCGTTTAAACAGTGCTGTACTACCACGATTTTTTAGTTTCTGTTAGTCTCTTGCGACGGCGATGTTTCGCATATCCGTCTCGAACAGTGAGTATCGAATGGAATTTTGTGCATACCAGGCTTCCTAGCTTCTAAGTCATCTTGACAGAGCCAAGATATGGCCTAATCTAGGAATGTAGGCGGAACACACCCTTGATGTTAACACCACTTAAAATTCTTCCAGTATTAATGATATGCCCCCAAAATAAGGCATCTATGCTCCTTTCCATGTTCTTCCAGGATGGTCCAAACTCCATGGCCCCACGAATATGCTTTTCTGAGTATCCATTTCCATTAAGCACAGCCCTCTATTGTGCAAGTTCTTGGCTTAAATTGAATGCTTCGGAAATGTAGTATGTACAGCGTACCAGAATTCTTATGACACCATTGCGTTGATAAGGTGGATGGCAATTCTTACCATGCACTTACTGACAGGTACGTGTAGACTTTCGTTGAACGTTATGATCATAAGGATGATCAGGTTTTTATTTTTAACTATAACGTACAAAAATGAAAGCCTGCCATGACTTTCGATTTCCACAGTAAACTTAATGCTGGGTTGAAGACAGCGAAACAGGTCCACAAACCGTTTATAAGCGTCACATCCATGAGGCCAAATAAAAAACATATCTTCAGCTTATCTACAGAACTACGTTGGTTGCAAAGTTGAAATCCTCAACGCCTTAACCTAGAAATCCTCCAACCCAAAATAGGTGTTTATGAATGACAAAGGGCCAAAAATGTTGCCGTTAAATGAAAAACACGTAGATGTCAGCACTTGACTATAAGGTTTGAACAACTCCTCACACAGTTTCTCACAAATAAAACTCAAGGACGCTTCCAGAGGGTCTCGCATTATGAGAGACACCACGTCAAAATCTACAAGTAATGCCGAAGGATTCAATATCAAAGACTTCAGCCGTCGAATAAAAATCCTCCGAATTCGAAACATGATGTTCACACTTGCCAACGTATGGGCTATCAATAAGTGTTAATTACTTAGACAGGTTGTAGGTGGTTTGTGTTTTACTACTGCATTTTATTTCCATTTTGACAGAAAAATTTGTTACCTATTTAGACTAGGCATCTTCAGTGGTATGTAAAGGAAATGATAGTCATAAAAATCAATATTTTCTGAACTAATTGTAGAAATGTTTTTTTGTTTTTGCCTTTAGGTATGTTCTGGTCCATAGAAACACTCTATTGTTACCTTTCACGTGAGCTACAAATCAAATATACAAATTCGTTATTTACTGTTATGTCTTCCACAATCTATGAGTCCACACTTTTATAAGCACTTATGAGTTCAAATTTATTCAAATTTAAGGAAGGGTTGGAATCAGTTGCAAAAATTGGCAATTTATTGAAGATCTTCGTTTCGACTATATTACCGGCGAATTACCACAAGAATCTTCTGGTAAAGCACTGATAAGTAAGTTACACTCGAAATCTAGGTTTACAATAAATTACGGATTCTTGTGACTTCCTACTTTTCGTCTTTAAATTTGAATCTTCAACAGTCTCTGTGCACACCGGCATTGAATGGGTCCCAATTTGGTTCATGTTTACTTGTATGAATGTTTCCACTGACCTTGATTTCACAACCCTGATGTTCACTACACTTGATCTTACTATCGGATTAGATGGAAGGTTATGGGGAGTCCTAAATTTTGAATGATGGGATAGTGAAACAGTTGTGGCGGGGATTGCGTCTTTATAGCGAAGCTCTAAGGGCGTGCCAACAAACGTTGCTATTCTTGAGTTGTTTACTAATACAACATTTTTGCGTACTCTAAATGCGTTTGCACAGGCCTCTCGTCTGTGGTCCTCAGGTGACGCTACGTAAAAAAAAAAAAAAAAAAAAAAAAAAAAAAACACGTAAAAATGAGAAACTCACATCTAATCATGGAAAAGGCTTTTCATGAACTGCACTATTTCTGTACTGCTTAATTAACAAACTTTTGAACAGAATTTAAAAACTAATCGTATTTCATATGTGAATCCTCCAGTTAGCAAAGTACCAACTGCATCATGGAACTAGTTTATATTAATTAAATTCTCGTACTGTTGTTGACCGCAAGAGCGGACGATCGATGTGTTCCCCCCTCCACGTAACCTAAATTATGCCGCTACAGCTCGCAATTTATTTACCTCCAAACAAGCGTAAATGTCAAATGAAAATGGTGACACTAAAATTGATACTCATATCCTCGGGCACTGTTGTGCTTATATAAATGTCAAAGATTTATTTCCATCACCCATAAACAAATGTTCCTATTATGCTTGCTCCTGGAACCTGTCGACTGACATCTCCCGGTGTGTATCCGTATAGTACAGTTTTGTTGTAGAACGTATGTCACCACTCTTTTCTTCCAGTCACTGCTTTTCAGGACCACACATAAGCGGCCGTCAGATTAAAACTTGACAGATGGAAAAAAATGTTAGTATGCTGTTTATTGTTCCGAAAGCAATCGCCATAAGCGTTGAGACGTTTATACCGTTATGAGACAAGACGGCCACTGCCTTCATGGCAAAATCTTTACGGTTGCGTACAGAAACAAGGCGGCCACAAAAGTCTGTCTTCAGCGTTCCAAACAACGGATAAGTTACGGAGAGAGATCTGGAGTAGGCTGCGGATGCGCCAGCAGCGTAATCGTGACCACATATGGCCCCACCTACACTGCAGAATTTAAGCTGGGAAGCCGTTACACACCCTCCATACAGTATATCCGATTTCCCTGTTTTTGGAGCCCTGAAAAGACATTCGTGGCCATTGATTTTCTTCGGACGAAGAGGTACTCGCCTGGGTAAAATCATGGTTCCGTTTTCATGAAGGCATTAACCGTCTTTCCTCACAGTGGGATAAAATTACACAGCTAGACAGTTATTAAGGAACAGAGGCATTATTAGACATGAATAATCACATGCAATGATAGACGACAACAAACTTAATAAAAACGTAATAGGGGTGGAGCAACAAAATATGTAGGGAAAATGGCACAGATTTCAGAACATGCGAAAGCAGGATAAAAGACACAAATAAGTTTGACTCAGGTCAGCCTCGCAACAGAAAGGTCGATATCGGACTCTCAATATGTATGATCTCATAGGGCACTAACAAGCATTTTGCACCTTTTATTCATGCTGGCTACCATACTTTTGAGGAGTCCTTGATAGATATTGTCCCACTCCTCCCTCAAGGCATTTTATAGTTATTACATCGTTATGGCCGGGGAGTTTGCTGAGTAACACGTCTGCGAACAGCATCCCAAGTATGCTCTATACGTTTTAGAGCCGGCGAGTACGGAGGCCATTTCATGTGTTCAATACATTCACTTTCCAGTGTGTGAGACACATCAACGGTCTTGGGTGTTGGCGGGCATTGTCGAACTTTAAGAGGAAGTCGGAAACATCCGCACACCTAAACAGACGGGTATGATTCAAAATAATGTCCATCCAATACTACTGCGCTCTAACGGTACCTCGAGCAAAGATAAGCTGTAGTGTTCGGGCGTTGTGCACATTTCCTGCCCACACCATAAAATCTAAGCCAAGACAGTGACGTTCATGAACATTCTGAGGTGTTTAGCGTGTTACCCTCCTTCTCCACACTAACTGATGGCCAGAATCATTTGCCACAGTAAAGTGAGATTCGTCGGAGAATATCTCTTTGGACCACTGTTGTCGACCCCAACCAACATTCTCTCTACAACAACGAACACATTCTCAACTTTGGCAAGGTTGAAGTCGGATGCACTTGACAATACTTCGAGCGTACAAGCCAGCCTGATTTAATGACAGTAAAATGGTTCTAGTAGAGACACGTGTACTGGCCGCAGTTTCAAACTCTGCAACGATTTGTCTAGGCTATCATTAGGTATCGATCCTCATGCGGTGTTGTGGTCCGCCACAGCCTACATGCTCTCGGGTAGAAAACTCACATTCGGCGTCCTTTTTAATAGCGAGATGACACTTTCGGACCTACTCATTACTGTGGCCGCAGTACTGAACCTTTTACCGTCTTAGAGCCGTCCAGCTGCTCGTCCCCGATTCAAATGATGTCTTGTAGGCAAGTTGCGGTAGCACATAGAAAAACGCATTATTCAGTTCGACAACAATCCTCGTCAGGCACAGTATTGCACGAACTGTCGAATGTATACAAAGCGTTCTTGCACAGGTTTCGCAGCACTCAACACGTCCCGCCTCATCGTTTACTTTTGCTGTCACTGGTCGATTGTACCGCTGCAATCGTCGATTGTTCCACAGCAATTGACAGTTATTCCTTAGCAAGTGTCAGATGTTTCTTGGCAACTGTCAAGCAGTGTATTAACAGCTATGGTGATTACTTTCGCAATAATAAAGAGTTTACTTCTTTCCCATCTGCCTCGTTTTCATTTGCCCACTCCTTACAAACACTAGAATCACTGTGTGCAGACTTTTAGTTATCATTCTGATCTAGATCTGTGGTGCAGGTAAGTAGCATGACACGACTGAAAACAAACGATGTTCAACGGATTCAGTGCCTCACGTACACAAGATGACATTTCCCGGAAGGAGTAGCTGGAATGCTATCCGTGACGCTCGTCAGAAAAATGCGAACAACTGTTTGTTTTACACACAGTTATTAATCAGACATTATGATCATAGTTCACCGCGATACTCAGTGCTGTCTCGTATCGTTGCGTGCACGTCGCGCAGTTAGGAAAGTGCGTAAGTGGAGCAGAGGTGAATGGGTATCGCTCTGGTACATTACGGACCACAAATGGGGAAATCCACTGACAGAACCGATTTCGACAAAGGACAGACTAAAAATGTTTTCTGCGGTGATGTACCACTCTCATACTGTAGTTCTCGAAGGAATACACAGCCATTTGACTGTATATCTTTGTATATTTCCTGTATGCAATTTAGATTTCCATTTTCACACCATTATCGAGAAGAAAGCTCAAAGAGAGAATAAGCAAATATTAAGACGTAATGTAATAAAAAGAAAAATTCAAGTAACATTAAAAAATATTAGGTGCAGACTGATATAAAATTACATCTTAGATCATTAATTTATATTGCTACCTGTATTGCACGGCAACATGTTACTTCACACCACTGTCTAGTACAATGTTAAAAGCATTAACATGAAAATAATAGGTCATGAAGTAAAAAATGGTTTCTACGGAATATTTAATAATAATCCAACGATTATCGTTTTCACGTCTGACAAGATGAAAGTGTAACAAACAGTTTTAAATGTTGTAGTGACGTTTCTATATTTTTACAAACGGCCGAATTACATCTTTCGAGGATCCTATATTCTTGCACGTCGGAACATTTGTCATATTTTTGAAAGTGTTGGTAAGTTTATTGCTTGACATTATCCATTAAGAGTGTCATATTGATGCAATTATCAAGTCATGATAGCTTTATGTGATCGTTCCACATTACATAGCTCCGTATGCATACTCACAAAGATTTAAAGGATGTGATTGCTTCCAGTGCTTGTTTGGCAGTTGAAACAGGGTGTAAATTTTCAGTTGACAAACCAGAATAACTCGAAAAATAAGCTTCACACGAAAAAATGTTGATTATTTTCGGGGGGTCATCTGCTGGTGCTAAAATTAGTCCGCCACCGCATCCCCCTGGGGGTGGGGCGGGAGGGAACTTTAAAATTTCAAATGCGAACCCCCATTTTATTGCAGAATCAGATTATACATAAAACACTACGTACATTTTGTCTAAAACACTTGTTTTGACTCTTGGTATTTGGCACTGTAATTCAAGATAATAAATGTTCTCATTTTTGAGTGGAAAATCGTTACGGATAAATAAAAAATACTTATTTACTTCGTTTAATTTTGATTCGCTAAAATTAAAACTCTTCCTCTCTCCCCATAGGGTAGGGTTTGAGATAGAGGAATTAGAGTTTTACAAGTGTTGATCCAAATATTCTACACATTTTTTCGCGTGAAGCTTAATTTTCGAGCTATTCTGTTTAGTCAACTTAAAATGTACATCCTGTATATCGTGCGGTAATGGGTCTTTCCCTACATTTATACGCTGTACGCTACGTCTGTGTATGCTGATGGTCAACTGCCAATCCCTGCACCAATCACCGACCCTATTCTGGTATTTCTGCATTTCGCTACTATTTTTCAGGTTTGCGACATCTCTTATCTAATATAGTCATCTGCGAACAGCCACATGGAGGGGCGGATTCTATACACTGAGCTACACTCCTGGAAATTGAAATAAGAACACCGTGAATTCATTGTCCCAGGAAGGGGAAACTTTATTGACACATTCCTGGGGTCAGATACATCACATGATCGCACTGACAGAACCACAGGCACATAGACACAGGCAACAGAGCATGCACAATGTCGGCACTAGTACAGTGTATATCCAACTTTCGCAGCAATGCAGGCTGCTATTCTCCCATGGAGACAATCGTAGAGATGCTGGATGTAGTCCTGTGGAACAGCTTGCCATGCCATTTCCACACTCCTGGAAATGGAAAAAAGAACACATTGACACCGGTGTGTCAGACCCACCATACTTGCTCCGGACACTGCGAGAGGGCTGTACAAGCCATGATCACACGCACGGCACAGCGGTCACACCAGTAACCGCGGTGTTGGCCGTCGAATGGCGCTAGCTGCGCAGCATTTGTGCACCGCCGCCGTCAGTGTCAGCCAGTTTGCCGTGGCATACGGAGCTCCATCGCAGTCTTTAACACTGGTAGCATGCCGCGACAGCGTGGACGTGAACCGTATGTGCAGTTGACGGACATTGAGCGAGGGCGTATAGTGGGCATGCGGGAGGCCGGGTGGACGTACCGCCGAATTGCTCAACACGTGGGACGTGAGGTCTCCACAGTACATCGATGTTGTCGCCAGTGGTCGGCGGAAGGTGCACGTGCCCGTCGACCTGGGACCGGGCCGCAGCGACGCACGGATGCACGCCAAGACCGTAGGATCGTATGCAGTGCCGTAGGGGACCGCACCGCCACTTCCCAGCAAATTAGGGACACTGTTGCTCCTGGGGTATCGGCGAGGACCATTCGCAACCGTCTCCATGAAGCTGGGCTACGGTCCCGCACACCGTTAGGCCATCTTCCGCTCACGCCCCAACATCGTGCATCCCGCCTCCAGTGGTGTCGCGACAGGCGTGAACGGAGTGACGAATGGAAACGTGTCGTCTTCAGCGATGAGAGTCGCTTCTGCCTTGGTGCCAATGATGGTCGTATGCGTGTTTGGCGCAGTGCAGGTGAGCGCCACAATCAGGACTGCATACGACCGAGGCACAAAGGGCCAACACCAGGCATCATGGTGTGGGGAGCAATCTCCTACACTGGCCGTACACCTCTGGTGATCGTCGAGGGGACACTGAATAGTGCACCGTACATCCAAACCGTCATCGAACCCATCGTTTTACCATTCCTAGACCGGCAAGGGAATTTGCCGTTCCAACAGGGCAATGCACGTCCGCATGTATCCCGTGCCACCCAACGTGCTCTAGAAGGTCTAAGACAACTACCCTGGCCAGCAAGATCTCCGGATCTGTCCCACATTGAGCATGTTTGGGACTGGATGAAGCGTCGTCTCACGCGGTCTGCACGTCCAGCACGAACACTGGTCCAACTGAGGCGCCAGGTGGAAATGGCATGGCAAGCCGTTCCACAGGACTACATCCAGCATCTCTACGATCGTCTCCATGGGAGAATAGCAGCCTGCATTGCTGCGAAAGGTGGATATACACTGTACTAGTGCCGACATTGTGCATGCTCTGTTGCCTGTGTCTATGTGCCTGTGGTTCTGTCAGTGTGATCATGTGATGTATCTGACCCCAGGAATGTGTCAATAAAGTTTCCCCTTCCTGGGACAATGAATTCACGGTGTTCTTATTTCAATTTCCAGGAGTGTACTTCTGCTTGTGAAGATTTGTCCCTGCTAATAGTGTCTTGCTACATTCTATTTTTTAGGGGTTCTTATTTTATCTGTATACTCATCGTCATGATTACTCAGCAATTCACACTTCAGTGTGTGGTTCACAGAACCCCTTTGGTACTATTACGCAACAGTCCCACTCTCGGAAATCGCATGGAAAGCTTGAAGTTAAATATGTATGATCGTCCGAGCTCTACATTCACTTGTTTCATTATGTTTTTCATTATTTCTTATTTATGTGGGAGTCAAAATGTTTTGGCATTCGGTGGAGAGAGTTGGTGGTTGATATTTCGGGAAAAGATCTCCTGGGGGCCAGTATCTCTGCCTTGAGACCTACTGAATAAACAGAGCGAGCTGGATTTCACACGTTCGTTATTTGTGAAAACCATGTTGATTAAGGTCGGTCTCCAGAAAGATAGTAAGCACAAGCGTAAAACATATGCCAATAGTAGGAGTACAGTAGACTGGCGTCATCTTTATGTGCACGTACTGTAATTATATGCGTGGGCCGACGACTCTTTTCGGGAAGGAGGACACGGGCGTTTTCCCATGATCTACGGCACACTGCTAATGGAGCAATTTTTTGGATTACTTTGTGTAAAAAGTTAAGCTTTTCTTCACGTTCACTGGCCTTTCGTCTCTTGATTAATTTAAGTCGATTTTTTATCCAGTGGCCTCTTATTTCCGTAACTGCCACTCTGGTATTCTGCCGACGATTTGGAAGAGAAAGCTGAGAATGTTATTTACCAGTGAAACAGTTTTAGAAAAAGAAATTTAATATTTCTTCTTTCCTTCTGCAATTCTCAGCTTCGATGCCACTATGTGTTGCGTAATTTCTGGATATTTGATTTAGATCCGTTTGCTAATCGAGCGAAACATATTCAGTTTTCTCTTAGGTCAGTCAACAGAACAGTACATTCCAATTCGTTAAACAGTTGATGCATAGCTCTCTTTCAGCTAATTTCGACTTCTTGCAGTTTTTGGCTACGAGGATTTGACTGCTCTTTTATGTGCAGTGAAGTTCTCTTTGCTTTTGGGGCGGCTGCCTAACACTGGTCGACCCATGGCGACTGAGTGCTGCCGTGTGCAACTTTCCTTGGCGTATACCCGTGTAAAGCCTGTTGCAAACTACTGTCGAACTTACACCATTTACACGCAACATTTACAGTTTCAGAGATGAATGATGGTGACTGTTAAGGTAATCAGAAATCAATTTCTTTCATACCAATACGAGGATGATCACGGATGCAATCGGTCAACTGATATAAGTGCCTGGTTGCAACACATTATGGCAGTGGTCGTCAAACTGCAGCGAGCGGTTCTCAGTCGTGTTTCGTAACAACGTGCGTATGGCAACTAACTGACGAAACCAAAAACGGCAACTAACGTTGAGAGCTTCTGATGCGTGTAGTTTTCCTGATCAGTAACAAACAAAAATTTTAACGGAGGCAGCAATGCTTTAACATGTGCTTCATTTTGATTGACGATGGTGAATTCGGCCTAGGTCCAAGTAAAGTGGCTGCATGCGTAAGGATCAGACGGGTAAGTACTCGTAACTTGGTCAGAAGATACGAAAGGGAAATGTTGTACTGTTTGTCTTCCACTACTGACAACTCTCGGCCGTATACAACTCATACCTATTAGGTGATATGGTATTTATTTCGACAAGGAAGTAACGTGGATCGGTGTATACTGATTTCAGAGACAGTCACCTTCAAAACGGCTGCATAAAATTAAAGCTGTTGTAATACAGCGGAATGGGTAGAAGAAAAATTACATTCAAAAGTCATGACATTTATTAAATATTTCTGATCCTGTATCATATCGCACAATTATTTCAATATAAACAGAGTTAAATTTATTAATCAATTAATAATCCGCTCAAATAGTCGTCAGAACAGCACTTCGTCAGGCAGCTGAAGTATCACACGTCTGACGTCGCTGAGAGTGGTAGCTGTCTGCAGCAGGAGACAGTCGACACGAAGTGTCCCGAAGCGTGCCGACTTTTAACGATCTGTACATGGTGAACAGACGCCAAATTTTGGCGCCCTGGAACTATTTTATCAGGTGCCGCCCTACACAGTCGGTATTGGCTCTGGATCAGAAAAGTTTGATAGCCATGATTAGACATAGGCCAATCACGTAGCCCCAGACGTGTGTAAAGCAGGTGGCAGACATCGGTCATTGTCAGGACAGTTGGAAAATCCACATAGGCTACAAAAAAGGTAACATAGAAAAAGCTAGATCTTATCATCATAGAAAATCGCTCAGATGAAAGTGATCGGCACCAGGTAGACTTATCAGTGATATTCGGGATCGCAAACAGTGACCGGTCTATTTGCTTCACGAGCAATGACGTCTCATGAATATACATTTTGGGTGTTCACAAATTTTTACAACCAGATAAACTTGAAAGTCTGAGATAGGATCTGCTGTAAAACAGTTATGATTTGAACAACTTTGTACAACTGCAGCCACTGACAATAACAATAATAATAATAATGACTTTAATGATGATTATAGTAATAGTAATAATAAGTGTTTTATTTGTGACGGCATGTGACGCTACGCCGTAGAGTCACCTCTGACAAAATAAGCGTTAAAATAACGTTTAAAGGCGTATACATTTTAAAAAAAAATGCCTCTGGAATGTCACAGTGCCAGGACATTTTTTTCATATCAAGCTCCACTAATAATAATAATAATAATAATAATATGCAAAACTTGTCTGATGATGAAAAGCACTGTTTTTGTGGAATTTTGTTGCTTGTACATAACTAAGTACAGTTTAGAGCGAGAACGACATAATGTGTAACCTTTCGCTAATCTCAATTTCCTCATCCAAATATTAATGGAGTGTTACCAAAATATTATCACTCACCAATTATTATTCTCTTATGAAATGTCCTTTCATGTAGTCTATGTTAATGTTACTACACGTTATACTGCACTGCAGATACATGTAAGTAGAGAAGACTACACTGCAGCATGATGAACAGCGCCTACTTACAAAGAGAAGCCATGTATCTGTTTTTAAATCTCGCAGATGTCTCGACCACGCTATGACTGAAGTCTTTAGAATAATTTACAATCTTATTCTCAATTTCAAGCATTGCCAATGTCGAAAGCCCTTTCTCCATCACTGTGTTTCGAAGAAAGCTTTTTATGCTTCTCATTGCTGAGGAACAACATGACTACTCTATGATAAAATCCAAAACTTAATATAGTATAACACAAACCGAAACCCACAAAATAGATTTTGGTGTTTCCATCAGTATGACTATTAAATATACTCACATCTGATTTAATTTTACTATATAGTGAGTGAATTGCCCCCTCTGAGGAATGTGCTGTCATCTAGCGGGATGTAAGCCTAGGAAACAGGGATAAAAGTCTGCCGCAGTGTGCTACCACGTGGTGGTACTGACACAAACTTGGACTTGAGTGGCAAGGGCTACCGGTACAGACCGTGAACCGTGCACGATTTTTTTTTTTATCAAATACGTATGTATTTGGCCTGTAAGGCAATTCCGTCACGCCAGTTGTGCATGCGCAAAAGCTCCTTAAAACTTGCACAACTGAAGGTGTGCTCATGATCCTGATACGAAGTTTCACAGATTCTGGAGGAGTACCGATATAGCGTACCATAGTAGATTTAAATGCCGTTTGTTTAAGATTAATGCTTCTATGTCACATTTAGTAGCATTCAAAGAAAAATAACCAATAAATCCGCAAGGTGTCAAAAATCAGGGAGTTCATGTGCTCTTTTACTCTTAGACTGCAGGCACCACTGCTCACCAGAGAGGGTTCTGAGAATGTTCATAAACTAGCATTGTCAGACACTTGAATTAGGAGACTGCTGTTCTCCGAAATCGTAATTGCGAAGCCTCAGAAACCAGTATTACGCGGAAATTCGCAGAAAATGCTACAACCTGAGGGGTGTCACTCCTGTAAGGGTAGCGAAGTCAAGATTAGAGAAACTGCAGCTCGCACAGCGTCGTCTAAGCAGGCATTTTTCCTACACTCTGCACGTGAATAAACAGGAAGTGTACTTAATACGTCGTCGAATGGAAAGTACCTTCGCGGAGCTTTTCACATTGGTACCAGTGTATATATTTTCATGGGAAGTCTCAGTTCCCCCGTGAGTCGCCTGTACGCGGCGGAGTAGAGACTTAAGCTTACAGCGGGTGTTTCGCTCTCCGGCCGTCAGAGGCATCCACGGCTCCCCTTGAGGCAAGGGCTGAGAGTGGGGGATTAGCTGATTTACGCCTCCCAGACCACAGGGAATCCCTTGGGGTCTCGTCCTAAGCCCCGCGGTCAGGTCCTCCTGGCTAGCAGTGAAGGCAAGGCACGACTGTCCGATATCACTAACTACACCTCCACTGCAAAGCGAAATCCAAAACATTAGTACGTCAGTGCATGTGTGTGCGTGTGTTTGAGAGAGAGAGAAAGAGAGAGAGACACCATTTCGTTGAGTAATCATTCCATAATAAGAGTTTCGTTCTCAGCGACAGTATCGACATTTCATGTTCTTTTATATGAGAACCTGCTGAAAAGTAGTGTCCCCAAATCTTTTATTCTCTTCGCAATATCGGCTGAGGTACTACATGTAATGTATATGACAGGTTCCGAAATGTAGTATGTAACACAGCAGTGTGTAACTTAACTACGTAGATGTGTAAGAAACAGTTTGCTGCAATCGAGTTTCTAATCCCTGAAGAGTACTTTCATACATGGGTCACCATCTCCTTCGGCATGACAGTGCCACACCGCACACGAGCGCTGCACCATCTGCAGCAAACCGACGCCTTGGGTTCACTGTCTTAGATCATTCCCCACACAGTCTTGACTTCGTTCCATTTTCATCTGTTTCTAGAACTTAAAAACACCTTTCAGGACTTCTCATTAATAGTGATGGGGCGGTGCAGGTGAGACTGTGGCTCCGCCAACAGAGTCAAACATTCTACAGTGACGGTATCAACAAACTGGTCTCTCGTTGACAGAAATGAGTTAGTCGCCAGGCTTACTATGTTGATAAATAAATACACTGACAGAAAAAAACCAAAAAGGAGTTGTGCGGACATAAACGAAAGTTGGTAGGGGTGTTCCTACATCAGAAAGACAACCTTAAATTTCACGCCAGTTGCGTAAGTGTGGGACTGTTAGAGCAAGTCAAGGTTGCTTTAAATACACTCTGTAACGGTTGTGAGTGTTAGTTTCGTTTGGCTTGCGGAGTACGATGTAGATGTAAATACTGGATATGGTGAATTGATGCTAGCCAAGAACGCCTTCAAGGCGGCAAAGACACCATTATCAACACCTAAATAGAGTTTGATCGAGGTCGTGTAATAGGGCTATGAGAAGCTGGAGGTTCCTTCTACGATACTGCAGATCTGGCAGGTACGTAGTCACTGCGCATGACTGCTGGCAGCAGTGGACACAGTCTCTCCAGAAGACCGGGCTCTGGACGGCCACGTGGCCTACCGAGAGGGTAGGCCGTTGTATTCGGCGTATGGCTCTGGCGCATCGTACTGCATCTGCAGCAGGCAATTTGAACAGAAGCTGGCACCCCTGTTACACAACAAACTGTTACAAATCTGTTACTTCAAGAACAGCTCCCAACCAAACGTGGCAATGTGTGATACACCACTTTTGGTAGACACATTGAATAGTCCGCCGCAAGGCACCGACAAACTCAGCAACTTCACACTGAGCACGGCCAAACATGATTCTCCCTTTTAGCTACTCTGTCACGGCCTTACATTTACCCAAGTTTACGAGAAACGTCCGCTGGAAACACAAACGTCTCCCTGATTCCTAGTGCTTTATGTTCACGTAGAGGCGCGCGCTTGAGCACGTTACTCAACTACTGCGCCATCTGTAAACGCTTAACGATTCATCTGCGCCTGAGCCCAGGGATGACTAACATTTTCCCCGTTGAGATTACTTAGTCAGCTTCGTAATACGAGACGGTAACAGAAAAGGAGCTACACTGCAGTCACGTTTTAACAGCGACGACGTATGTAATGTGGATCTATTTCCTCTGAACTTCGAGTTCTCTCAAAGTGGTGATACTGAAATGTGTGCAAAAGAAGTGGTACGAAATTCCTCATCTGTCGATCTTGATCAACGTTTTGCAAATGAAGTAACTATTAGTTTTGAAGTATGTTAACTGAGATAAAAGTCTGTGCTAAATAACACTGTGCTAAAATCGTCCATTAAGATAGCAACTGAACTTGGATGTAACTTCCACTTCCGTGACATAAGGCTACCGATCATTTATGACGGGCTGTCAAATGGGAAAGAGAGATATGGAAGAAAGTAAGTAATGGCCAGTACTGTTATTACTTTTGTCTTCATTCACATCTGTTGGCTTTTGCCTACGAAATCATAATTGTACTCAGAAGTGCATTTTTTCTTGCGAAGCAAATCGGCGCCCACGAATGTTTTTCTTCAGGGATGCAAAAGTATGAAAATAGCTTGGACAGAGGTTGGGACTACATTGGAATGTGTAAGGGCTATCCAGCGGAAATTCTCGAGCGTTGTTGAAAGAACTTTGACGACATGTGGAAGGTCATTCTCCTGCAAAAGAATGATGGTGTCTGTTAACATTCGTGGGCGTTTCGTCTTGATGGCTGGCTTCGGTTTTTACACGGTGTCCACGTGGGCAAGTTTCCCGTATACTTCCGATTCTGGTGATGCTGTTTCCATATTTATGCAGCCCTGAAGGAAGACATTCGTGACCGTAGATTTGCTTCGGTAGAAGTGGTGAGCGCCTGGGCGCAGTCATGTCTTCGTAGGCCGCCACAAGCATTGTTCCATGAAGACATTGACCACCTTGTATCACTGCTGGATAAATTTATTAACAACTATGGCTATTATTTTTGAAATAAAAAATAGTTTTCTTACGTTTCTTCCATCTGGGTCGTTATCATTTGACTCCCTGTATATATTCACAGCTTACGATTGTCTAGATTTTGATATTTCGTATCTACTTTGACTACTTTTACTTAAGTAACATGACTAAGACGGCCGTAGGTGAGCCCCCAAAGAAAAAAGAAGCGCACTTTTCTGCTGAATGCAGGAGAGCCAGTAATAGGCATTTTCGGAACCAGCTGTAATTTTGCGTTTTATGTATCAGACATGAAGTATTTGAGGGCTTTAGAATTCTAAACAGGTAAGTCTGGGGGATGAGGAAACGAGATGAAATGGGTAAGTGGCGGCTGTTCCGACAATGTGTGGCAGGTAGAGGGCTTGTAGAAATTCCAACAGGCCCAACTAAGAGGCGTCCTGGCAGCTCTGACAATGAACAGGTAGCCTCAATAGCATGAAAACTGCAAGTTAATTCCAGACCATTGCGAATAAGCGTAGTCTAAAAATAAACATGTACTGAATGGGAAATGGGTGAAAACGTAATCAATACAAAAAGTAATTAATGACATTTTAGCTGCTAGTGGGCAGCTATGCCAGATCGGGATTCAATCCTGGGCCTCCTGATCTCTAGATAAATACTGTGCGACTGGATGGACTGTCCTAGCACGCCTAGTATGTCACCCAATTTCTCACCTTATCCACACACTACTAACGTAGCGCCTGTACATGCGGTGTCTGTTATTCGGACATGTCTGCTAGACATTACGCCACATATGAAACATAATGGATGGGTGACAAAGTTCAGATTTGGACGAGACACTTAATGTGAATGTGGGATTTTGTGTGTGTGTGTGTGTGTGTGTGTGTGTGTGTGTGTGTGTGTGTGGTTGTATATGGGCGGGAGGACAGCGATGCAATCAGAGATGCCTCGGGTACAGTGCTGGATTCATGTACTCTTGGACAGCAGTCCGTCATGCGACTTCTGAAAGAGGAAGTAATTGTATCTTTCCATATACAATAGGTGAATGTTGTAGGTGAAGTGCTCTGTGAGAAATTTTCGTATAAGGATGAATACCGTAATAAGCAAGCGAACAGCTGGCTTCAAGGCTTTCGATGGCAGACTTGATAAGGAAGCATTACTTCTTAAATTATTTTCTGGTGCTGTGGTAGCATATTTAAACGTAACAATATTTTAGGATTTGGGTAGTAAGGAATCAATGTCTTGGTCAACTAAATTACCGTTATTTTATTGCAAGGCTGAAGACAGGTCACGACATATTCATAGGATTTGTCGAACTGCAAAGAGCGTTCCACAATGTAAACTGGTGAAACATGTTTACAGTTCTGAGAAAAATAGGAGCAAGTTAAAGGCAAAAGCTCATAATACGTAACGTGTACAAGAACGAAGAGTGAACAATAAAAATGGAAGACGATGAACGAATGTTCGTATTGAAAGGTTGTAAGGCTCCTGTAGTCTTTCCCTTCTACGATTCAATCCGTACAGCATAGAAGCAATAACAGAAAAAAAGGTCACGAGAAGCATTAATGAGAACAATAGCACATAAAGCTTTACTCCTCAATGAAATTGAAAGAGAACTGCAGAACATGTTGAAGTGAAGAAACATTCTGATTAGTACCAAATATCTATTGAGAATAAAGCCAAGAAAGGCGAAATCAGTGAGGACATACTACAGTGATATTAGCTGTACTATGAACCTTAAAATTGGGCATCGTCATGTTGAGGAATTGAAGGAATTCTACTAACTTAGAACCAAAATTACAAACACTCCTGGAAATGGAAAAGAGAACACATTGACACCGGTGTGTCAGACCCACCATACTTGCTCCGGACACTGCGAGAGGGCTGTACAAGCAATGATCACACGCACGGCACAGCGGACACACCAGTAACCGCGGTGTTGGCCGTCGAATGGCGCTAGCTGCGCAGCATTTGTGCACCACCGCTGTAAGTGTCAGCCAGTTTGCCGTGGCATACGGAGCTCCATCGCAGTCTTTAACACTGGTAGCATGCCGCGACAGCGTGGACGTGAACCGTATGTGCAGTTGACGGACTTTGAGCGAGGGCGTATAGTGGGCATGCGGGAGGCCAGGTGGACGTACCGCCGAATTGCTCAACACGTGGGGCGTGAGGTCTTCACAGTATATCGATGTTGTCGCCAGTGGTCGGCGGAAGGTGCACGTGCCCGTCGACCTGGGACCGGACCGCAGCGACGCACGGATGCACACCAAGACCGTAGGATCCTACGCAGTGCCGTAGGGGACCGCACCGCCACTTCCCACAAATTAGGGACACTGTTGCTCCTGGGGTATCGGTGAGGACCATTCGCAACCGTCTCCATGAAGCTGGGCTACGGTCCTGCACACCGTTAGGCCGTCTTCCGCTCACGCCCCAACATCGTGCATCCCGCCTCCAGTGGTGTCGCGACAGGCGTGAATGGAGGGACGAATGGAGACGTGTCGTCTTCAGCGATGAGAGTCGCTTCTGCCTTGGTGCCAATGATGGTCGTATGCGTGTTTGGCGCCGTGCAGGTGAGCGCCACAATCAGGACTGCATACGACCGAGGCACACAGGGCCAACACCCGGCATCATGGTGTGGGAAGCGATCTCCTACACTGGCCGTACACCTCTGGTGATCGTCGAGGGGACAGTGAATAGTGCACGGTAATATCCAAACCGTCATCGAACCCATCGTTCTACCATTCCTAGACCGGCAAGGGAACTTGCTGTTCCAACAGGACGATGCACGTCCGCATGTATCCCGTGCCACCCAACGTGCTCTAGAAGGTGTAAGTCAACTACCCTGGCCAGCAAGATCTCCGGATCTGTCCCCCATTGAGCATGTTTGGGACTGGATGAAGCGTCGTCTCACGCGGTCTGCACGTCCAGCACGAACGCTGGTCCAACTGAGGCGCCAGGTGGAAATGGCATGGCAAGCCGTTCCACAGGACTACATCCAGCATCTCTACGATCGTCTCCATGGGAGAATAGCAGCCTGCATTGCTGCGAAAGGTAGATATACACTGTACTAGTGCCGACATTGTGCATGCTCTGTTGCCTGTGTCTATGTGCCTGTGGTTCTGTCAGTGTGATCATGTGATGTATCTGACCCCAGAAATGTGTCAATAAAGTTTCCCCTTCCTGGGACAATGAATTCACGGTGTTCTTATTTCATTTTCCAGGAGTGTATGATGGGCGATACAATGTTGTTGTCTTCAGTCCTGAGACTGGTTTGATGCAGCTCTCCATGCTACTCTATCCTGTGCAAGCTTCTTCATCTTCCAGTACCTACTGCAACCTACATCCTTCTGAATCTGCTTAGTGTATTCATCTCTTCGTCTCCCTCTACGATTTTTACCCTCCACTCTGCCATCCAATACTAAATTGGTGGTCCCTTGATGCCTCAGAACATGTCCTATCAACCGATCCCGTCTTCTGGTCAAGTTGTGCCACAAACTTCTCTTCTCCCCAATCCTATTCAATACTTCCTCATTAGTTATGTGATCTACCCATCTAATCTTCAGCATTCTTCTGTAGCACCACATTTCGAAAGCTTCTATTCTCTTCTTGTCCAAACTATTTATCGTCCATGTTTCACTTCCATACATGGCTACACTCCACACAAATACTTTCAGAAATGACTTCCTGACACTTAAATCTATACTCGATGTTAACAAATTTCTCTTCTTCAGAAACGCTTTACTTGCCATTGCCAGTCTACATTTCATATCCTCTCTACTTCAACCATCATCAGTTATTTTGCTCCCCAAATAGCAAAACTCCTTTACTACTTTCAGTGTCTCATTTCCTAATCTAATTCCCTCAGCATCACCCAACTTATTTCGACTAAATTCCATTATTCTCGTTTTGCTTTTGTTGATGTTCATCTTATATCCTCCTTTCAAGACACTGTCCATTCCGTTCAACTGCTCTTCCAAGTCCTTTGCTGTCTCTGACAGAATTACAAAGTCATCGGCGAACCTTAAAATTTTAATTTCTTCTTCATGGATTTTAATACCTACTCCGAATTTTTCTTTTGTTTCCTTTACTGCTTGCTCAATATACAGATTGAATAACATCGGGGAGAGGCTGCAACCGTGTCTTACTCCCTTCCCAACCACTGCTTCCCTTTCATGTCCCTCGACTCTTATAACTGCCATCTGGTTTCTGTACAAATTGTAAATAGCCTTTCGCTCCCTGTATTTTACCCCTGCCACCTTTAGAATTTGAAAGAGAGTATTCCAGTGAACATTGTCAAAAGCTTTCTCTAAGTCTACAAATGCTAGAAGTGTAGGTTTGCCTTTCCTTAATCTTTCTTCTAAGATAAGTCGTAAGGCGATACAAGAAGGATACAAAATGCAGGCTGCCACGGGCAAAAAGCGTGTTCCTGGTTAAGAGAAGTCTACCAGTATCAAACATACCATTCATTTTGAGGAAGAAGGTTCTGAGAATGTATGTTTGGAGCACAGCATTGTCTTGTAGTGAATCATGGGCTGTAGGAAAATGTGTTAAATGTTGTTCTGTAGAATGTTAAAAATTAGTTGGACTGATAAGGAATGAGGTAATTCTCTGCAGAAGCGGTTGTTGAAGAGACGTAACACAACAGTGACCCAAAGAAGGACAGGATGATAGAACATGTGTTGAGACATCATGGAATAAGATCCTGGGTACTATAGGAAGCTGCAGGGGGGAAACCTGTAAAGGATAGAAGACATCTGAATACATCCAGCAAATAATTGAGGACGATGGCTGTAATTGCTACATTGCGATGTATTTGGAGCAAAATAAATTAGCCAGAATTGTGATGGCTGGGAAGAAAAATACAAAAAAAGATAGATTTTTCTGTAATGGATCGATCCGACGTAAGAACGGAATTCTCCAGTACTGAAGTAGTCCGATGCCATAACCTAGTGATGGAGTTTCAAAGCTCTTGACTTACCAGATTTTGTACGTAAACCAATGCTGGTGAAAATGAGGAATCTACAGGTACATTCAAACTGCACTCATGATTTGACTTTTAGTGTGGCTTGCGATTCTTGTCTCGAGTAGTTGTGTTCGAGCAAGAAATATTAGGTGAAACAGAAGAGGGGTCGTTGCTCCGCCAGCCCTCAGGGTCTGCCTCTTGCCGTGTGAAAAAGTCAGCGAGAGCTGCGGCTGGCTTTATAGACCACACAGTTTCCGAAAACTCACGACATGTCTGCGGTGTTGCGCCTGCGTCACTGGTAGGCCGCTGAACCTCAAGGCCGAGCTGGAAATAGTAGCACACTGGTGGAGTGCCTCGGCTCGCACACTGAACTGCACGCCACAAGACGGGCTACCCGCTCCCTGGCGGCAGATCTGAGGTCTGCTGTGACTAACAGGTGACTGCTGGTTCTGGCAGCTGGTTTGGCGCGAGGCTGGGACATGGACCACTGCTGTCAGTCACAGCACTTTACTCGCTTAGGTGAATGTCAAGGACAAGCCGTGAGCCGCCCAGAGTGGCCGAGCGGTTCTAGGAGCTTGAGTCTGGAACCGCGAGACCGCTACGGTCCCAGGTTCGAATCCTGCCTCGGGCATGCATATGTGTGATGTCCTTAGGTTAGTTAGGTTTAAGTAGACTGATGACCTGAGATGTTAAGTCCCATAGAGCTCAGAGCCATTTTAACCCTTTTTTTTAACAAGCGGTGAAAATTGTGATATATCTGGCTTTTCTTGGAAGATTTGAACACGAATACGTGCAGCTTCACACCACGACACTGAGATTTGACAAAACTTGTCTTACAGTATTAAACACATTTTTAATTACATATTATTGTGTTATTAATTACATATTATTATTATATATTATTTAATTACATATTATTATTTAATTACATATTATATATAAGGTACCATGACGTTACGCCATGGTACCTTGGGTTATTGTCGGTCAACCAGTGAAAAATCAGTTGATTACTTAAGTATTAGTGCTGTAAACGCTGCACGTCTGTCAAAGCTACACATGTTTCGTGTTGTTTGTTTATTACCAACTGAAAACATGTGTTTTAGCGTTCCGTATGTCAATCAGTAGAAACCGGACCACTTTATTTTTATATGTCCATTCATTTGATCGTAGGTCTGGGGGAACACGGCTGTTAACTAGTTGAATATGAAATACCTAAAGCCGTCCTTACGATGTTATTTATTGTGTAACTACCACCTTGGGCTCTTAAATGCTGTATCTTCAGGCCTTAGTTGACGCTAAAGGGATTAATGACGATCCATGTATGGTGGATATTTGGAGATACAGCATTGTCACAGGTAGTCTGCTTAAGGCATTTATCTTGGCGTCTGGTACATCGTGTATATTGATCAAATAAGGCCTGAAGGTGGTACACTGAAGCGCCGAAACTGGTAACTACACAATAAATACCATTGGAAGGACAGCTGTAGGTGCTTTGCTTTCTTACACTTTGTTTTTGTTTGTTAAGCCCAATTTTATCAGGAACGTGTAGAGTATCGTGGTGTAATCTATATCAACTACTAAGGTCTACAGTGCCTTGCTGTTGTAAGGAATTTAACTTCCGAAGTTAATACAATCTAAAGATACGGCCAGTTACGTCACTCTTCAACACCTACAGATGATACATTTTATACATAATTTAGTTCGTACAGACCCCTCAGAACGAGAGCAGTCCTCACGCACGTCGAGAATTTTTCTTGTTGACATGCCCG
The DNA here is from genome assembly GCF_023897955.1 of Schistocerca gregaria. NCBI lineage: Eukaryota > Metazoa > Arthropoda > Insecta > Orthoptera > Acrididae > Schistocerca > Schistocerca gregaria. The sequence goes on along the minus strand of NC_064921.1, from coordinate 785,741,795 downwards.
ATGATATGTGCTATTCGGACAAAAGCAACAATTGCACTGCTTTTGTATTTGTTACGGACAACCTGGATGCTTGACTACCCTACCTGATAAAGGTCGCAGTGTTTCGTAAGACAATTCTTTCGTCATGAGTTGCACTTCCTTAAGGTTCTTCTTATGAATCTCAATCTACCATCTACTCTTCCTGCTTTTGTTTTATTTGGTCATTCTACTTAAGGTCGCTCCAGAAGGCTCACTCCTACATTCTTTACAACAGATCGTGTTGCCACCAGTTCCTGATCAATAGTGTAAAGTAGTGGATTTCTCTTCCTACGTATGCTCCATGTGTTTCATTTATCTACGTTCAGGATCAGCTGCCAGTCCCTGCATTATTTATCAATCATCTCCAGGTCTTTTTTTCAAAGCGCAACCATCTTCTGCCATTGCTCCCTTCTTTTAGACAACCGAATAGCCCTATGGTGTTTACAATATTTTCTATTGTATCATTCAAATGTACTATAAAGAGTAATGGTCTTATCACACTTCCCTGTAGTACTCCGGATATTACCTTTATGTCTGTCGATTTAGTTTCGTTAAGAGCGGAACCGAGCGAGGTGGCGCAGTGGTTCTTACACTGGACTCGCGTTCAGGAGGACAATGGTTCAAGCCCGAGTCCGGCCTTCCTCATTCAGGTTTTCTGTAATTTCCCTAAATCGCTTCAGATAAACCCCGGGATGGTTCCTATGAAAGGATACGGCCGACTTCCTTCCCCATCCGTCTCTAATCAGACAGGACGAATGACCTCGTTCTTTGGTCCCCTCCCCCGAATCAGTGCACCAACCTAAGAGCGACATGTTCAGATCTCTCTCTAAGAAAGCCTTTAATCCAATCGCAGATCTAGTACGATAGCTTGTATTTACCTCACTAGACAGGAGTGAAACAAGGAACACGGAAAAGACGATATCAGCTAGAGTGTTGATACTACAGCACCTGGCTATAATGGGCGGAGGAGATTTTCGTTCTTCAAAACCGTCGTGACACGTCAGCATGAAACATTTTCCAGTATTTTACAACAGGCTGACGTAAGCGATGTAATCCTTCTTGTAAACGGGAATGACCCGCGTTGTTTTTTCAATCGCTAGGCACCCTTCGTTCCCTCAACGACCTACGATAAACTGCTGCAAGTAGGGGAGCGAGTTTTTTTGCACAAACCATCTTATAGGTGTCTTGTCGGGTCTTCATGCCTTTCCACTACTCAGCGATTGTAGTTGCAATTCTATTCCGATATCAGTTACCACACATGTAGCTCAATACCTGCCGTTTCGATGATCGTACGTCGATAGAAAGAAGTGATCGTATTCCGATTTTCCAGTTTTCCGCCTTGAAGCGATTCCAGAAAAACGAATTCAGTATTTCGGCCTTTATCATCCTCGTTTTGTGCCAGTATAGTCACTGAGTGAGATAGGCTACTTACTGATTTTACCTGAGACCAACACCGCTTACGGTTTTTAGACGGAACGGTTGAGGAAAATTTTCAGAGTGATTGAACGGTGCTCTCTAATTATTCTTCTTGCGCTTTTTTTTTCGCTTCCGCCGGTTTTGGTTTGCCAGTTTGGTTTTGGCTTCGCTCGAGTATGGGATGTAACTCTATTCGTTTCCGTAGTTTTCTGGAACGGTCATTCAAAATGCGGTGAGTCTTTCCCTTCCCTTAAGATCATGCAGAGTATATACTCATCTAAGAAATACTGAACAATAGTATTGAGTTTTTTTTTCCATTTGTGCTTTACATCTTCGACCTCAGCACTTAATAAATGATCTTAACTTCTCAGATATTTAGAAATTACTATCTTGTCACTTCTACAAAGCAAAAATATTTTCCTACCTTTCTTAATTTTCCTTGTTAAACCGGTGATCACAGACGGACAGAAGCTGTCGGTGCCTTATCATCACTGATACCTCTCTCTGCATTAAACTGGTTCGAAATTTTCAGATATCTTCGTAACTAGGGGGTTTAATACGTCATCTTGACGAGTTCCTTCTACGTCTACTGGCCTGACTCTCCCATTCAACACCTGTCACTCCTTATTCCAATGGCATGATCAGGAAACTGCTTCACGAAACTCTGCAAGCTCTCTGTGATGCGAACAACATCTACAGCTCCTAACGCAGGCGGTATATAAGCATTTATAGACCGATTACCACTTTTGACCCACCTATGGCGCTTTATTTCACTCAGATCAGTTCACACTCGGAATCCATGATAATCTCTTAACAGATATTATCGAATTCCATGCTGCAATATATACGTCATCATCTTTGACGTCCAAACCATCCATAAGATAAATGTTGTAATCTGATTTTAGGATTTCGTTGCTCTTCATTTCTGGTTTCAAGCAGCTTTCTGTTCCTTACACTATTAGAGCATTATAACGTTTAACAACCTATGCTAATTCTGGGAGATTGGCATGAATTTTCTGTTTAGTAATACCACATAAACCTCTTCTTTTTCGGATCTTTAAGAACGAGAAGTCTCTGAGAGTAGTATGGGTGATGTTCCTCCGATGTCGGCAGGGTATTTATCTCTGATCCCAATGAGAGCGCGGGTCTTACCTAAAACACACCGATGTGCACACCAGACATACTCCGTTACGACAGCAGCCAATTCCTGCATGTAGCGCACGACTGACATTTCTCCACCTGATAGCAGAGGTAGAGAAAAGTGATAAAGGCTTCATAAATGAAAAATGGACAGTATATTACCTATAATAAAGACTAAGTAAGAAAAACGGATGACAGTTTATATAATTACCCATTCGTAAATATGATAGGAAACACAAAATAACCATATCTACTTTATTTTTTATTCCCCTGATATTTTGATGAAGTAAGTTGATACTATCCTTAGCTTTATCCCTGTTTACCGTACATGAATCTTCTTTTATTTTATTTTTCTTTATCGTTGTCTGTCTGAAGTTTGGTTTTAACCTAAAAAACCTGTCTACCTATTACCCGCAGGGATCATCCCTTGTATGACTGTAGCCACTCTTACTGTATCTACTAATAGAGCTACTAACTTATCTTTCTCCTTCCTATTTAGGTGCAGGCCATGTGTAGCCACTCTTACTGTATCTACTGATAGAGCTACTAACTTATCTTTCTCCTTCCTATTTAGGTGCAGGCCATGTGTATTGTATCCCCGCTTACCAATAGCATCATCTGTAGCAACATTTATGTAAGATTCTGCGGTGTCTGGAGCTTTCTGTTCGTCTCAGTGTTAACATGCCTTACAGTAGTGTTTACCCAGAGCCGATCATGGCTGTGAAAGACCTCCACAAACGCCACATTTGTGTGCCCATTTTTTCCCCTATTTTATCCAGGTCACTCCGAATTCTATGTATTGGATTCATAGCCAGGCTGTATCCGGCTCCCCCAACTATAATTACCTGAACTTCCTTCTCAAACTTCCTGCATAGATGGCCTAAGTTTTCTGTCACCTGGCTAAAGCTAGCACTAGGTTTCACAAAACCTGTGACCTTGTACCCTGCACCCAAATTCTCTAAAGCTGCTGGCCTACATCTCTCCTGCGACTGATACCTTGAAGCAGGATTCTTCTTTTCCTATTCTGATTTCTCTTTAAGCTAATATTTCACTTCAACCTACATTGAACTACATCTGAATGACGCCCTTACCCCTCTACTTCTGATAGCAAACCAAACTGATTTACTAACTGAATTTTGGAAGTTTCTTCAAACGTTTGCCTTTCTGTTCCTTTGCTTCCTACGTTTTCCCAACAACCCGTCTCTTTTTTCCTCCCTTAGTCTACGTAATTCCAAATTCGCGTTGCCTAATTAAGCCTTAAGGGCACAAATTTTTGCCTCCTGTTCAGGTATTATTCTGTCCTTACTACATAATCTACATTGCCATGGAAGGGCCTCATTATCTATCCCCGATTTCTCGACGCTACATTCGCCACAACGAAACCATAACCTGTAGTCTTTACAGAACACCTCCTCCACATTTCCACGACAACTAAAACATTTATCACACATATTTCTATAGAAAACTGTACACAAAACAGAGAAGAAATTGGTAAAAGAGCACAGTAACCTGTACTAATACGTAACTAAACGCTAATGTAAACAAACAAACTTACCATCGAAAGCTTTAATTAACTACCTAAACTCTATATGACAAACAATAATTAATTTAACTTTGAATCACTTAGTCTAGTCAAAAATAAGGATCTACAATGGCAAGAAATTTATGCCTAAAATGTAAACAACACTAACGACTACAAGATTTTACGAAATACTTTATTTTCGATCTATATACCCTCAGAAAACGACATCTTAATAGGTAGCTAGGAGAAGAACTAAATGCACTATCCCAAAATGTAATATTAACTAAATTAGCTGTTATTTCAATATTAATCACTTAACTTAGTGTGAGCGTCGTGGACGTGCGTCCCAAAGACCTTATGACGAAGACTGGTCATGCACTTAATCTGATGCTCCAAACTGCATTAGGGGTTGGTACTTTTTAATTAGACGTATTATACCAGGAGTAAAATAAATTCAAATCTTACCTCTCCGTCCTAACCAATGTTTCTGAGAGGTTTCCCTTGAATGTAAGACAAATGCTGGACCTGGAAATTGCATTTTTAACACTCCATTTGGCTTCACCTCGACCCCACTCAGAGTCCACTGCGATTTGGCTGGAAAGAACAGACCTCTGCACTTTGGCGGATCTCAGATCATGGGAAGTGCCAAAAAATTTTAAGAAAAGCAAATAATGACTCCCTGTCAGCTTAGTATCTGGAAGTGTGACCTGAAGGGACTTTTCCTTGCTTGGGAATTATGAAAATTAAGAAAACTAGTTATCCGTTTTCGTAAATGGGAGTTGTAACTAACAGGGTACAGTAACCAACAACTTTAAACTGAGATACCTAACCATAAATCTATGAACAAATCGTTTTGGACCGACAAATAAAAAGTGGTCAGCATATGAGACGTGTTTCCACCACAGTGTTTAGAAAGTAGGGGTTGTGTGTGCCGAGGGCGTAACTATAACGATTACTCTTCTTCAAGTTAATTTTTTATTTTCACTTCAAATGTTTCACTTTCGGTCCTATTTTAGCACACATTATTTACCACATAAATTATTATTAAATGTCTGGTAGTATGTTTACGGTGATATTCAAAATATAAGTAACATGTAAAACTAATCTTGTGTACGGCAGATGGCTGATTCTTCACTGGGGGAAATCCTCAGGACGTGTGGTCCACCCACGAACAGCTTACACAAGCTTCTGCCGACCGATATAGAAGCACTGCTCTTCAATCTGGGATCCTTACCAGATAGGACATCACAAACTCAGGTAATAAAAAGAAGAGCAGCGTGTTTCCTCACTATTTTGTTTATATGCCCGAAAGCTTTGCAAAGACGTTCAGCCAATACGAATGGCAAACGCTAAGCAAAAGAGCGACGCAGCATGGCAACGTATACTGTTAAAATTCCGAGAGATCTCGCACACCGTTCGTGACTGGGAGAGGAGAAATGGAATTTACAGTAGATCGCGAAGTACCCTCAGTCACATGCCATCTGGGGGGCGCTAGCTGTAAATGTAGATGTCTTAGGCTTCTCTATTTGACGCCCCTTCATGTACCGTTTTAAATGAGTGATATTATAGTCCTCATTTGTTGGCGTAATCCTGGCAGTAGTGTAATTCTGTGTCACACCCTGGATTATTTTTGTTGTTTTTGTACTTCTTATCTGCTGCTCTAGCACTTCAAGTAACTGTTGATTCCTATTTTTGCAAAATGTTGGGTTTCTGTTCTTCTACTGATATTAGTGCATTGCAGAAATAATCGAAATAGTAATAAAAACACTTTGCAAGCCTCCATAACTCCCACAGTGGCCTGATTGCATCATTACCCCGCAGTGACCTGAGAAACACGTTAACAGTTAACATGAAAATTTTTGTTAGCATTTTTAAGTTAATTTTTTGTTATACTTCTACCTGTTATTCATTATCCCCAGTTCGTTGCTGTTGTTGGCATAGTACATCTAGTGGTATTTTTCTCTTTCACAAGTACGATTTAGGGCAAATATGTTGCTCTCTAAAGACTATGAAATTTAACAGAGCGTTTCCCTCTTGTTTCCACTTAAGGATTAGACGCAGTAAGATTATCATCACTCATAATCGCAGTCACAATAACGCATCACACTATTATAACCCACAAATAGCTACTTCCAAAACATGCCTGATTGTAACTAACGACTTCCCTCCAAAGTGCTAATAACGTCAGACGGTCTTATATCTCATATGCTACAATTAAGCTGTAAACAAAAGCAACTCTTAAGTCTCTACTTACAACTTATTTTTTGTTTAATTTTCCAACGGATGATATTAATAGTCATATTAATAACAACAGTAATACTGAAGGTTTCTAGTTAGTCGAACATACAAAAAATCTATCCTCTGCATGCCTCTTCGTCTCCGAATAACTACGGCTACTTTCATCGTTCTGAATCTACTGACTGTAATTCATCTTTTGGTCCCACTGTCCGATTTTTACCTTCCACCCTACACCGAAATACTAAATTGGTCCTCCCTTGATATCTCAGAATGTATTCTATAAATCCCTTCTTTTAGTCAAATTATCCAACAAATTTCACGTCTCCCAATTCTATTCAGTACCTCCTCATACGTTACGTGACCTATCCGTCTAAACTGTTTGTCGTCCATGTTTCACTACATTCAGAAAATATTTACTAACATTGAAATTTATGTTAGATGTCAACTGATTTCTTCAGAAATGCCTTTGCCAGTCTACATTGTACACAGACCCTTCTTCGGGAACACTCATTTACTGCTTTTACTGTCTCGTGTCCTCGTCTAATTCCCTCGGATTTAATTATACTAGATTCCATTATCCTTGTTTTTATTTTCTTGATCTTCACCTTTGTCCTCCTTTCAAGATACTAACAATTCCGTTCAACTCCTCTTCCTCTCTTAGCTATCTCTGACAGCATTACAGTGTTAACGGCAAACCTCAATGTTCTTATTTGTCTCTTTGAACTTTCTCCAACTATTCATCTGTTTCCTTGCCTGTCTGCTCAATGTACAGATTGAATCACATCGGCGATTGGCTACAACCCTCTGACTCCATTCTCAACCACTGTTTCCCTTTCATGTCCCTCCACTCTAGTTCCTGTACAAGGTGAAATAGCCCTTCGGTTCTTGTATTTGATGCCTGTCACCTTCAGAATTTAAGAGTGTAATCCAGTCAAAATAGTCTAAAACTTTATCTGTGTCTACATATGCTATAAACGTATGTTTGCCTTTCCTTGATCTATCCTTGCCTTTTCTGAAGGTATTTTTACGGTCAGTATTGCCTCGCGCGTTCCTGCATCCATCTGCCACTTTTTCCATTCTTCTGTAAAGAATGTGTGTTAGTATTTTGCAACAACGATTTATTGAATAAATAGTTCGGTGATATACGTACCTGTCAGCACTCGCTTACTTTGGTATTGGAATTA